>NW_027447635.1:0-27668 GCF_038048845.1 Mixophyes fleayi | reverse complement strand
GCAAAACAGTTATTTATTCATTGCCGTCCAAAAACAATGCTTTTTTACACTCCAGTCTCCCTTTCTCTTGGAAACAATGACTTACATCAATCCTTTTACATAATTCTTGTTTCTCCTGACATTTCTAACATTGCCCACAATTATCAACTTTCTAAGTCTTTTTGAGCAGGAGAAATCGCAGAACATAGTCATTTCTTCATTGCAGTCCAAAAACAACGCTTTTTTACACTCCTGTCTCCATTTCTCTTGGAAACAATGACTTACATCAATCCTTTTACATAATTCTTGTTTCTCCTGACATTTCTAACATTGCCCACAATTATCAACTTTCTAAGTCTTTTTGAGCAGGAGAAATCGCAGAACATAGTCATTTCTTCATTGCAGTCCAAAAACAACGCTTTTTTACACTCCTGTCTCCCTTTCTCCTGGAAACAATGACTTACATCAATCCTTTTACATAATACTTGTTTCTCATGACATTTCTAACATTGCCCACAATTATCAACTTTCTAAGTCTTTCTGAGCAGGAGAAATCGCAAAACATAGTCATTTCTTCATTGCCGTCCAAAAACAACACTTTTTTACACTCCTGTCTCCCTTTCTCTTGGAAACAATGACTTACATCAATACTTTTACATAATTCTTGTTTCTCCTGACATTTCTAACATTGCCCACAATTATCAACTTTCTAAGTCTTTTTGAGCAGGAGAAATCGCAGAACATAGTCATTTCTTCATTGCAGTCCAAAAACAACGCTTTTTTACACTCCTGTCTCCATTTCTCTTGGAAACAATGACTTACATCAATCCTTTTACATAATTCTTGTTTCTCATGACATTTCTAACATTGCCCACAATTATCAACTTTCTAAGTCTTTCTGAGCAGGAGAAATCGCAAAATATAGTAATTTCTTCATTGCCGTCCAAAAACAACGCTTTTTTACACTCCTGTCTCCCCTTCTCCTGGAAACCATGACTTACATCAATCCTTTTACACAATTCTTGTTTCTCATGACATTTCTAACATTGCCCACAATTATCAACTTTCTAAGTCTTTCTGAGCAAGAGAAATCGCAAAACAGTCATTTATTCATTGCCGTCCAAAAACAATGCTTTTTTTACACTCCAGTCTCCCTTTCTCTTGGAAACAATGACTTACATCAATACTTTTACATAATTCTTGTTTCTCCTGACATTTCTAACATTGCCCACAATTATCAACTTTCTAAGTCTTTCTGAGCAAGAGAAAATCGCAAAACAGTTTATTTATTCATTGCCGTCCAAAAACAATGCTTTTTTTACACTCCAGTCTCCCTTTCTCTTGGAAACAATGACTTACATCAATCCTTTTACATAATTCTTGTTTTCTCCTGACATTTCTAACATTGCCCCACAATTATCAACTTTCTAAGTCTTTTTTGAGCAGGAGAAATCGCAGAACATAGTCATTTCTTCATTGCATTCCAAAAACAACGCTTTTTTTACACTCCTGTCTCCATTTCTCTTGGAAACAATGACTTACATCAATCCTTTTACATAATTCTTGTTTCTCCTGACATTTCTAACATTGCCCCACAATTATCAACTTTCTAAGTCTTTCTGAGCAGGAGAAACCGCAAAATATAGTCATTTCTTCATTGCCGTCCAAAAACAACGCTTTTTTTACACTCCTGTCTCCCTTTCTCCTGGAAACAATGACTTACATCAATCCTTTTACATAATTCTTGTTTCTCATGACATTTCTAACATTGCCCACAATTATCAACTTTCTAAGTCTTTCTGAGCAGGAGAAATCGCAAAAACATAGTCATTTCTTCATTACCGTCCAAAAAACAACACTTTTTTACACTCCTGTCTCCCTTTCTCTTGGAAACAATGACTTACATCAATACTTTTACATAATTCTTGTTTCTCCTGACATTTTCTAACATTGCCCACAATTATCAACTTTCTAAGTCTGTTTGAGCAGGAGAAAATCGCAGAACATAGTCATTTCTTCATTGCAGTCCAAAAACAACACTTTTTTACACTCCTGTCTCCATTTCTCTTGGAAACAATGACTTACATCAATCCTTTTACATAATTCTTGTTTCTCCTGACATTTCTAACATTGCCCACAATTATCAACTTTCTAAGTCTTTCTGAGCAGGAGAAACCGCAAAATATAGTCATTTCTTCATTGCCGTCCAAAAAACAGCGCTTTTTTACACTCCTGTCTCCCTTTCTCCTGGAAACAATGACTTACATCAATCCTTTTAAATAATTCTTGTTTCTCATGACATTTCTAACATTGCCCACAATTATCAACTTTCTAAGTCTTTTCTGAGCAGGAGAAATCGCAAAAATATAGTAATTTCTTCATTGCCGTCCAAAAAACAACGCTTTTTTACACTCCTGTCTCCCCTTCTCCTGGAAACAATGACTTACATCAATCCTTTTACATAATTCTTGTTTCTCATGACATTTCTAACATTGCCCACAAATATCAACTTTCTAAGTCTTTCTGAGCAGGAGAAATCGCAAAAACAATAGTCATTTCTTCATTGCAGTCCAAAAAACAACGCTTTTTTACACTCCAGTCTCCCTTTCTCTTGGAAACAATGACTTACATCAATCCTTTTACATAATTCTTGTTTCTCATGACATTTCTAACATTGTCCCACAATTATCAACTTTCTAAGTCTTTCTGAGCAGGAGAAAATCGCAAAACATAGTCATTTCTTCATTGCAGTCCAAAAACAACGCTTTTTTACACTCCAGTCTCCCTTTCTCTTGGAAACAATGACTTACATCAATCCTTTTACATAATTCTTGTTTCTCCTGACATTTCTAACATTGCCCCACAATTATCAACTTTCTAAGTCTTTCTGAGCAGGAGAAACCGCAAAATATAGTCATTTCTTCATTGCCGTCCAAAAAACAACACTTTTTTTACACTCCTGTCTCCCTTTTCTCCTGGAAAACAATGACTTACATCAATCCTTTTACATAATTCTTGTTTCTCATGACATTTCTAACATTGCCCACAATTATCAACTTTCTAAGTCTTTCTGAGCAGGAGAAATCGCAAAACATAGTCATTTCTTCATTGCTGTCCAAAAAACAACACTTTTTTACACTCCTGTCTCCCTTTCTCTTGGAAAACAATGACTTTACATCAATACTTTTACATAATTCTTGTTTCTCCTGACATTTCTAACATTGCCCACAATTATCAACTTTCTAAGTCTTTCTGAGCAAGAGAAATCGCAAAAACAGTTATTTATTCATTGCCGTCCAAAAAACAATGCTTTTTTTACACTCCAGTCTCCCTTTCTCTTGGAAACAATGACTTACATCAATCCTTTTACATAATTCTTGTTTTCTCCTGACATTTCTAACATTGCCCACAATTATCAACTTTCTAAGTCTTTTTGAGCAGGAGAAATCGCAGAACATAGTCATTTCTTCATTGCAGTCCAAAAACAACGCTTTTTTTACACTCCTGTCTCCATTTCTCTTGGAAACAAT
Organism: Mixophyes fleayi; assembly: GCF_038048845.1. Taxonomy (NCBI): domain Eukaryota; kingdom Metazoa; phylum Chordata; class Amphibia; order Anura; family Limnodynastidae; genus Mixophyes; species Mixophyes fleayi. The sequence continues at coordinate 24,159 of NW_027447635.1, read as the reverse complement.
GACTTACATCAATCCTTTTACATAATTCTTGTTTCTCCTGACATTTCTAACATTGCCCACAAAATATCAACTTTCTAAGTCTTTCTGAGCAGGAGAAAATCGCAAAACATAGTCATTTCTTTCATTGCAGGTCCAAAAAACAACGCTTTTTTACACTCCAGTCTCCCTTTCTCTTGGAAACAATGACTTACATCAATCCTTTTACATAATTCTTGTTTTCTCATGACATTTTCTAACATTGTCCACAATTATCAACTTTCTAAGTCTTTCTGAGCAGGAGAAATCGCAAAACATAGTCATTTTCTTCATTGCAGTCCAAAAACAACGCTTTTTTACACTCCAGTCTCCCTTTCTCTTGGAAACAATGACTTACATCAATCCTTTTACATAATTCTTGTTTCTCCTGACATTTCTAACATTGCCCACAATTATCAACTTTTCTAAGTCTTTCTGAGCAGGAGAAACCGCAAAATATAGTCATTTTCTTCATTGCCGTCCAAAAAACAACACTTTTTTACACTCCTGTCTCCCCTTTCTCCTGGAAACAATGACTTACATCAATCCTTTTACATAATTCTTGTTTCTCATGACATTTCTAACATTGCCCACAATTATCAACTTTCTAAGTCTTTCTGAGCAGGAGAAATCGCAAAACATAGTCATTTCTTCATTGCCGTCCAAAAAACAACACTTTTTTTACACTCCTGTCTCCCTTTCTCTTGGAAACAATGACTTACATCAATACTTTTTACATAATTCTTGTTTCTCCTGACATTTCTAACATTGCCCCACAATTATCAACTTTCTAAGTCTTTCTGAGCAAGAGAAATCGCAAAACAGTTATTTATTCATTGCCGTCCAAAAAACAATGCTTTTTTACACTCCAGTCTCCCTTTCTCTTGGAAACAATGACTTACATCAATCCTTTTACATAATTCTTGTTTCTCCTGACATTTCTAACATTGCCCACAATTATCAACTTTCTAAGTCTTTTTGAGCAGGAGAAATCGCAGAACATAGTCATTTCTTCATTGCAGTCCAAAAACAACGCTTTTTTACACTCCTGTCTCCATTTCTCTTGGAAACAATGACTTACATCAATCCTTTTACATAATTCTTGTTTCTCCTGACATTTCTAACATTGCCCACAATTATCAACTTTCTAAGTCTTTTTGAGCAGGAGAAATCGCAGAACATAGTCATTTTCTTCATTGCAGTCCCAAAAACAACGCTTTTTTTACACTCCTGTCTCCCTTTCTCCTGGAAACAATGACTTACATCAATCCTTTTACATAATTCTTGTTTCTCATGACATTTCTAACATTGCCCACAATTATCAACTTTCTAAGTCTTTCTGAGCAGGAGAAATCGCAAAAACATAGTCATTTCTTCATTGCCGTCCAAAAACAACACTTTTTTTACACTCCTGTCTCCCTTTCTCTTGGAAACAATGACTTACATCAATACTTTTTACATAATTCTTGTTTCTCCTGACATTTCTAACATTGCCCACAATTATCAACTTTCTAAGTCTTTTTGAGCAGGAGAAATCGCAGAACATAGTCATTTCTTCATTGCAGTCCAAAAAACAACGCTTTTTTACACTCCTGTCTCCATTTTCTCTTGGAAACAATGACTTACATCAATCCTTTTACATAATTCTTGTTTCTCATGACATTTCTAACATTGCCCACAATTATCAACTTTCTAAGTCTTTCTGAGCAGGAGAAATCGCAAAATATAGTAATTTCTTCATTGCCGTCCAAAAACAACGCTTTTTTACACTCCTGTCTCCCCTTCTCCTGGAAACAATGACTTACATCAATCCTTTTACATAATTCTTGTTTCTCCTGACATTTCTAACATTGCCCACAATTATCAACTTTCTAAGTCTTTCTGAGCAGGAGAAACCGCAAAATATAGTCATTTCTTCATTGCCGTCCAAAAACAACGCTTTTTTACACTCCTGTCTCCCTTTCTCCTGGAAACAATGACTTACATCAATCCTTTTACATAATTCTTGTTTCTCATGACATTTCTAACATTGCCCACAATTATCAACTTTCTAAGTCTTTCTGAGCAGGAGAAATCGCAAAACATAGTCATTTCTTCATTGCCGTCCAAAAACAACACTTTTTTACACTCCTGTCTCCCTTTCTCTTGGAAACAATGACTTACATCAATACTTTTACATAATTCTTGTTTCTCCTGACATTTCTAACATTGCCCACAATTATCAACTTTCTAAGTCTTTCTGAGCAAGAGAAATCGCAAAACAGTCATTTATTCATTGCCGTCCAAAAACAATGCTTTTTTACACTCCAGTCTCCCTTTCTCTTGGAAACAATGACTTACATCAATCCTTTTACATAATTCTTGTTTCTCCTGACATTTCTAACATTGCCCACAATTATCAACTTCCTAAGTCTTTTTGAGCAGGAGAAATCGCAGAACATAGTCATTTCTTCATTGCAGTCCAAAAACAACGCTTTTTTACACTCCTGTCTCCATTTCTCTTGGAAACAATGACTTACATCAATCCTTTTACATAATTCTTGTTTCTCCTGACATTTATAACATTGCCCACAATTATCAACTTTCTAAGTCTTTCTGAGCAGGAGAAACCGCAAAATATAGTCATTTCTTCATTGCCATCCAAAAACAACGCTTTTTTACACTCCTGTCTCCCTTTCTCTTGGAAACAATGACTTACATCAATACTTTTACATAATTCTTGTTTCTCCTGACATTTCTAACATTGCCCACAATTATCAACTTTCTAAGTCTTTCTGAGCAGGAGAAATCGCAAAACATAGTCATTTCTTCATTGCCGTCCAAAAACAATGCTTTTTTACACTCCAGTCTCCCTTTCTCTTGGAAACAATGACTTACATCAATCCTTTTACATAATTCTTGTTTCTCCTGACATTTCTAACATTGCCCACAATTATCAACTTCCTATGTCTTTTTGAGCAGGAGAAATCGCAGAACATAGTCATTTCTTCATTGCAGTCCAAAAACAACGCTTTTTTACACTCCTGTCTCCATTTCTCTTGGAAACAATGACTTACATCAATCCTTTTACATAATTCTTGTTTCTCCTGACATTTCTAACATTGCCCACAATTATCAACTTTCTAAGTCTTTCTGAGCAGGAGAAACCGCAAAATATAGTCATTTCTTCATTGCCGTCCAAAAACAACGCTTTTTTACACTCCTGTCTCCCTTTCTCTTGGAAACAATGACTTACATCAATACTTTTACATAATTCTTGTTTCTCCTGACATTTCTAACATTGCCCACAATTATCAACTTTCTAAGTCTTTTTGAGCAGGAGAAATCGCAGAACATAGTCATTTCTTCATTGCAGTCCAAAAACAACGCTTTTTTACACTCCAGTCTCCCTTTCTCTTGGAAACAATGACTTACATCAATCCTTTTACATAATTCTTGTTTCTCCTGACATTTCTAACATTGCCCACAATTATCAACTTTCTAAGTCTTTCTGAGCAGGAGAAATCGCAAAATATAGTCATTTCTTCATTGCCGTCCAAAAACAACCCTTTTTTTACACTCCTGTCTCCCTTTCTCCTGGAAACAATGACTTACATCAATCCTTTTACATAATTCTTGTTTCTCATGAAATTTCTAACATTGCCCACAATTATCAACTTTCTAAGTCTTTTTGAGCAGGAGAAATCGCAGAACATAGTCATTTCTTCATTGCCGTCCAAAAACAACGCTTTTTTACACTCCTGTCTCCCCTTCTCCTGGAAACAATGACTTACATCAATCCTTTTACACAATTCTTGTTTCTCATGACATTTCTAACATTGCCCACAATTATCAACTTTCTAAGTCTTTCTGAGCAAGAGAAATCGCAAAACAGTCATTTATTCATTGCCGTCCAAAAACAATGCTTTTTTACACTCCAGTCTCCCTTTCTCTTGGAAACAATGACTTACATCAATCCTTTTACATAATTCTTGTTTCTCCTGACATTTCTAACATTGTCCACAATTATCAACTTTCTAAGTCTTTTTGAGCAGGAGAAATCGCAGAACATAGTCATTTCTTCATTGCAGTCCAAAAACAACGCTTTTTTACACTCCTGTCTCCATTTCTCTTGGAAACAATGACTTACATCAATCCTTTTACATAATTCTTGTTTCTCCTGACATTTCTAACATTGCCCACAATTATCAACTTTCTAAGTCTTTCTGAGCAGGAGAAACCGCAAAATATAGTCATTTCTTCATTGCCGTCCAAAAACAACGCTTTTTTACACTCCTGTCTCCCTTTCTCCTGGAAACAATGACTTACATCAATCCTTTTACATAATTCTTGTTTCTCATGACATTTCTAACATTGCCCACAATTATCAACTTTCTAAGTCTTTCTGAGCAGGAGAAATCGCAAAACATAGTCATTTCTTCATTGCTGTCCAAAAACAACACTTTTTTACACCCCTGTCTCCCTTTCTCTTGGAAACAATGACTTACATCAATACTTTTACATAATTCTTGTTTCTCCTGACATTTCTAACATTGCCCACAATTATCAACTTTCTAAGTCTTTTTGAGCAGGAGAAATCGCAGAACATAGTCATTTCTTCATTGCAGTCCAAAAACAACGCTTTTTTACACTCCTGTCTCCATTTCTCTTGGAAACAATGACTTACATCAATCCTTTTACATAGTTCTTGTTTCTCCTGACATTTCTAACATTGCCCACAATTATCAACTTTCTAAGTCTTTCTGAGCAGGAGAAACCGCAAAATATAGTCATTTCTTCATTGCCGTCCAAAAACAACGCTTTTTTACACTCCTGTCTCCCTTTCTCCTGGAAACAATGACTTACATCAATCCTTTTACATAATTCTTGTTTCTCATGACATTTCTAACATTGCCCACAATTATCAACTTTCTAAGTCTTTCTGAGCAGGAGAAATCGCAAAATATAGTAATTTCTTCATTGCCGTCCAAAAACAACGCTTTTTTACACTCCTGTCTCCCCTTCTCCTGGAAACAATGACTTACATCAATCCTTTTACATAATTCTTGTTTCTCATGACATTTCTAACATTGCCCACAAATATCAACTTTCTAAGTCTTTCTGAGCAGGAGAAATCGCAAAACATAGTCATTTCTTCATTGCAGTCCAAAAACAACGCTTTTTTACACTCCAGTCTCCCTTTCTCTTGGAAACAATGACTTACATCAATCCTTTTACATAATTCTTGTTTCTCCTGACATTTCTAACATTGCCCACAATTATCAACTTTCTAAGTCTTTCTGAGCAGGAGAAATCGCAAAATATAGTCATTTCTTCATTGCCGTCCAAAAACAACGCTTTTTTACACTCCTGTCTCCCTTTCTCCTGGAAACAATGACTTACATCAATCCTTTTACATAATTCTTGTTTCTCCTGACATTTCTAACATTGCCCACAATTATCAACTTTCTAAGTCTTTCTGAGCAGGAGAAATCGCAAAATATAGTAATTTCTTCATTGCCGTCCAAAAACAACGCTTTTTTACACTCCTGTCTCCCTTTCTCCTGGAAACAATGACTTACATCAATCCTTTTACATAATTCTTGTTTCTCCTGACATTTCTAACATTGCCCACAATTATCAACTTTCTAAGTCTTTCTGAGCAGGAGAAATCGCAAAATATAGTAATTTCTTCATTGCCGTCCAAAAACAACGCTTTTTTTACACTCCTGTCTCCCCTTCTCCTGGAAACAATGACTTACATCAATCCTTTTACATAATTCTTGTTTCTCATGACATTTCTAACATTGCCCACAAATATCAACTTTCTAAGTCTTTCTGAGCAGGAGAAATCGCAAAACATAGTCATTTCTTCATTGCAGTCCAAAAACAACGCTTTTTTACACTCCAGTCTCCCTTTCTCTTGGAAACAATGACTTACATCAATCCTTTTACATAATTCTTGTTTCTCCTGACATTTCTAACATTGCCCACAATTATCAACTTTCTAAGTCTTTCTGAGCAGGAGAAATCGCAAAATATAGTCATTTCTTCATTGCCGTCCAAAAACAACGCTTTTTTACACTCCTGTCTCCCTTTCTCCTGGAAACAATGACTTACATCAATCCTTTTACATAATTCTTGTTTCTCATGACATTTCTAACATTGTCCACAATTATCAACTTTCTAAGTCTTTCTGAGCAGGAGAAATCGCAAAACATAGTCATTTCTTCATTGCAGTCCAAAAACAACGCTTTTTTACACTCCAGTCTCCCTTTCTCTTGGAAACAATGACTTACATCAATCCTTTTACGTAATTCTTGTTTCTCCTGACATTTCTAACATTGCCCACAATTATCAACTTTCTAAGTGTTTCTGAGCAGGAGAAATCGCAAAATATAGTCATTTCTTCATTGCCGTCCAAAAACAACGCTTTTTTACACTCCTGTCTCCCTTTCTCCTGGAAACAATGACTTACATCAATCCTTTTACATAATTCTTGTTTCTCATGACATTTCTAACATTGCCCACAATTATCAACTTTCTAAGTCTTTCTGAGCAGTAGAAATCGCAAAATATAGTAATTTCTTCATTGCCGTCCAAAAACAACGCTTTTTTACACTCCTGTCTCCCCTTCTCCTGGAAACAATGACTTACATCAATCCTTTTACATAATTCTTGTTTCTCATGACATTTCTAACATTGCCCACAATTATCAACTTTCTAAGTCTTTCTGAGCAAGAGAAATCGCAAAACAGTCATTTATTCATTGCCGTCCAAAAACAATGCTTTTTTACACTCCAGTCTCCCTTTCTCCTGGAAACAATGACTTACATCAATCCTTTTACATAATTCTTGTTTCTCCTGACATTTCTAACATTGCCCACAAATATCAACTTTCTAAGTCTTTCTGAGCAGGAGAAATCGCAAAACATAGTCATTTCTTCATTGCAGTCCAAAAACAACGCTTTTTTACACTCCAGTCTCCCTTTCTCTTGGAAACAATGACTTACATCAATCCTTTTACATAATTCTTGTTTCTCATGACATTTCTAACATTGCCCACAATTATCAACTTTCTAAGTCTTTCTGAGCAGGAGAAATCGCAAAACATAGTCATTTCTTCATTGCCGTCCAAAAACAACACTTTTTTACACTCCTGTCTCCCTTTCTCTTGGAAACAATGACTTACATCAATACTTTTACATAATTCTTGGTTCTCCTGACATTTCTAACATTGCCCACAATTATCAACTTTCTAAGTCTTTCTGAGCAGGAGAAACCGCAAAATATAGTCATTTCTTCATTGCCGTCCAAAAACAACGCTTTTTTACACTCCTGTCTCCCTTTCTCCTGGAAACAATGACTTACATCAATCCTTTTACATAATTCTTGTTTATCATGACATTTCTAACATTGCCCACAATTATCAACTTTCTAAGTCTTTCTGAGCAGGAGAAATCGCAAAATATAGTAATTTCTTCATTGCCGTCCAAAAACAACGCTTTTTTACACTCCTGTCTCCCCTTCTCCTGGAAACAATGACTTACATCAATCCTTTTACATAATTCTTGTTTCTCATGACATTTCTAACATTGCCCACAAATATCAACTTTCTAAGTCTTTCTGAGCAGGAGAAATCGCAAAACATAGTCATTTCTTCATTGCAGTCCAAAAACAACGCTTTTTTACACTCCAGTCTCCCTTTCTCTTGGAAACAATGACTTACATCAATCCTTTTACATAATTCTTGTTTCTCCTGACATTTCTAACATTGCCCACAATTATCAACTTTCTAAGTCTTTCTGAGCAGGAGAAATCGCAAAATATAGTCATTTCTTCATTGCCGTCCAAAAACAACGCTTTTTTACACTCCTGTCTCCCTTTCTCCTGGAAACAATGACTTACATCAATCCTTTTACATAATTCTTGTTTCTCATGACATTTCTAACATTGTCCACAATTATCAACTTTCTAAGTCTTTCTGAGCAGGAGAAATCGCAAAACATAGTCATTTCTTCATTGCAGTCCAAAAACAACGCTTTTTTACACTCCAGTCTCCCTTTCTCTTGGAAACAATGACTTACATCAATCCTTTTACATAATTCTTGTTTCTCCTGACATTTCTAACATTGCCCACAATTATCAACTTTCTAAGTCTTTCTGAGCAGGAGAAATCGCAAAATATAGTAATTTCTTCATTGCCGTCCAAAAACAACGCTTTTTTACACTCCTGTCTCCCCTTCTCCTGGAAACAATGACTTACATCAATCCTTTTACATAATTCTTGTTTCTCATGACATTTCTAACATTGCCCACAAATATCAACTTTCTAAGTCTTTCTGAGCAGGAGAAATCGCAAAACATAGTCATTTCTTCATTGCAGTCCAAAAACAACGCTTTTTTACACTCCAGTCTCCCTTTCTCTTGGAAACAATGACTTACATCAATCCTTTTACATAATTCTTGTTTCTCATGACATTTCTAACATTGTCCACAATTATCAACTTTCTAAGTCTTTCTGAGCAGGAGAAATCGCAAAACATAGTCATTTCTTCATTGCAGTCCAAAAACAACGCTTTTTTACACTCCAGTCTCCCTTTCTCTTGGAAACAATGACTTACATCAATCCTTTTACATAATTCTTGTTTCTCCTGACATTTCTAACATTGCCCACAATTATCAACTTTCTAAGTCTTTCTGAGCAGGAGAAACCGCAAAATATAGTCATTTCTTCATTGCCGTCCAAAAACAACGCTTTTTTACACTCCTGTCTCCCTTTCTCCTGGAAACAATGACTTACATCAATCCTTTTACATAATTCTTGTTTATCATGACATTTCTAACATTGCCCACAATTATCAACTTTCTAAGTCTTTCTGAGCAGGAGAAATCGCAAAATATAGTAATTTCTTCATTGCCGTCCAAAAACAACGCTTTTTTACACTCCTGTCTCCCCTTCTCCTGGAAACAATGACTTACATCAATCCTTTTACATAATTCTTGTTTCTCATGACATTTCTAACATTGTCCACAATTATCAACTTTCTAAGTCTTTCTGAGCAGGAGAAATCGCAAAACATAGTCATTTCTTCATTGCAGTCCAAAAACAACGCTTTTTTACACTCCAGTCTCCCTTTCTCTTGGAAACAATGACTTACATCAATCCTTTTACATAATTCTTGTTTCTCCTGACATTTCTAACATTGCCCACAATTATCAACTTTCTAAGTCTTTCTGAGCAGGAGAAATCGCAAAATATAGTAATTTCTTCATTGCCGTCCAAAAACAACGCTTTTTTACACTCCTGTCTCCCCTTCTCCTGGAAACAATGACTTACATCAATCCTTTTACATAATTCTTGTTTCTCATGACATTTCTAACATTGCCCACAAATATCAACTTTCTAAGTCTTTCTGAGCAGGAGAAATCGCAAAACATAGTCATTTCTTCATTGCAGTCCAAAAACAACGCTTTTTTACACTCCAGTCTCCCTTTCTCTTGGAAACAATGACTTACATCAATCCTTTTACATAATTCTTGTTTCTCCTGACATTTCTAACATTGCCCACAATTATCAACTTTCTAAGTCTTTCTGAGCAGGAGAAATCGCAAAATATAGTCATTTCTTCATTGCCGTCCAAAAACAACGCTTTTTTACACTCCTGTCTCCCTTTCTCCTGGAAACAATGACTTACATCAATCCTTTTACATAATTCTTGTTTCTCATGACATTTCTAACATTGTCCACAATTATCAACTTTCTAAGTCTTTCTGAGCAGGAGAAATCGCAAAACATAGTCATTTCTTCATTGCAGTCCAAAAACAACGCTTTTTTACACTCCAGTCTCCCTTTCTCTTGGAAACAATGACTTACATCAATCCTTTTACGTAATTCTTGTTTCTCCTGACATTTCTAACATTGCCCACAATTATCAACTTTCTAAGTCTTTCTGAGCAGGAGAAATCGCAAAATATAGTCATTTCTTCATTGCCGTCCAAAAACAACGCTTTTTTACACTCCTGTCTCCCTTTCTCCTGGAAACAATGACTTACATCAATCCTTTTACATAATTCTTGTTTCTCATGACATTTCTAACATTGCCCACAATTATCAACTTTCTAAGTCTTTCTGAGCAGTAGAAATCGCAAAATATAGTAATTTCTTCATTGCCGTCCAAAAACAACGCTTTTTTACACTCCTGTCTCCCCTTCTCCTGGAAACAATGACTTACATCAATCCTTTTACATAATTCTTGTTTCTCATGACATTTCTAACATTGCCCACAATTATCAACTTTCTAAGTCTTTCTGAGCAAGAGAAATCGCAAAACAGTCATTTATTCATTGCCGTCCAAAAACAATGCTTTTTTACACTCCAGTCTCCCTTTCTCCTGGAAACAATGACTTACATCAATCCTTTTACATAATTCTTGTTTCTCCTGACATTTCTAACATTGCCCACAAATATCAACTTTCTAAGTCTTTCTGAGCAGGAGAAATCGCAAAACATAGTCATTTCTTCATTGCAGTCCAAAAACAACGCTTTTTTACACTCCAGTCTCCCTTTCTCTTGGAAACAATGACTTACATCAATCCTTTTACATAATTCTTGTTTCTCATGACATTTCTAACATTGTCCACAATTATCAACTTTCTAAGTCTTTCTGAGCAGGAGAAATCGCAAAACATAGTCATTTCTTCATTGCAGTCCAAAAACAACGCTTTTTTACACTCCAGTCTCCCTTTCTCTTGGAAACAATGACTTACATCAATCCTTTTACATAATTCTTGTTTCTCCTGACATTTCTAACATTGCCCACAATTATCAACTTTCTAAGTCTTTCTGAGCAGGAGAAATCGCAAAATATAGTAATTTCTTCATTGCCGTCCAAAAACAACGCTTTTTTACACTCCTGTCTCCCCTTCTCCTGGAAACAATGACTTACATCAATCCTTTTACATAATTCTTGTTTCTCATGACATTTCTAACATTGTCCACAATTATCAACTTTCTAAGTCTTTCTGAGCAGGAGAAATCGCAAAACATAGTCATTTCTTCATTGCAGTCCAAAAACAACGCTTTTTTACACTCCAGTCTCCCTTTCTCTTGGAAACAATGACTTACATCAATCCTTTTACATAATTCTTGTTTCTCCTGACATTTCTAACATTGCCCACAATTATCAACTTTCTAAGTCTTTCTGAGCAGGAGAAATCGCAAAATATAGTAATTTCTTCATTGCCGTCCAAAAACAACGCTTTTTTACACTCCTGTCTCCCCTTCTCCTGGAAACAATGACTTACATCAATCCTTTTACATAATTCTTGTTTCTCATGACATTTCTAACATTGCCCACAAATATCAACTTTCTAAGTCTTTCTGAGCAGGAGAAATCGCAAAACATAGTCATTTCTTCATTGCAGTCCAAAAACAACGCTTTTTTACACTCCAGTCTCCCTTTCTCTTGGAAACAATGACTTACATCAATCCTTTTACATAATTCTTGTTTCTCCTGACATTTCTAACATTGCCCACAATTATCAACTTTCTAAGTCTTTCTGAGCAGGAGAAATCGCAAAATATAGTCATTTCTTCATTGCCGTCCAAAAACAACGCTTTTTTACACTCCTGTCTCCCTTTCTCCTGGAAACAATGACTTACATCAATCCTTTTACATAATTCTTGTTTCTCATGACATTTCTAACATTGTCCACAATTATCAACTTTCTAAGTCTTTCTGAGCAGGAGAAATCGCAAAACATAGTCATTTCTTCATTGCAGTCCAAAAACAACGCTTTTTTACACTCCAGTCTCCCTTTCTCTTGGAAACAATGACTTACATCAATCCTTTTACATAATTCTTGTTTCTCATGACATTTCTAACATTGTCCACAAATATCAACTTTCTAAGTCTTTCTGAGCAGGAGAAATCGCAAAACATAGTCATTTCTTCATTGCAGTCCAAAAACAACGCTTTTTTTACACTCCAGTCTCCCTTTCTCTTGGAAACAATGACTTACATCAATCCTTTTACATAATTCTTGTGTCTCATGACATTTCTAACATTGTCCACAATTATCAACTTTCTAAGTCTTTCTGAGCAGGAGAAATCGCAAAACATAGTAATTTCTTCATTGCCGTCCAAAAATAACGCTTTTTTACACTCCTGTCCCCCTTTCTCTTGGAAACAATGACTTACATCAATACTTTTACATAATTCTTGTTTCTCCTGACATTTCTAACATTGCCCACAATTATCAACTTTCTAAGTCTTTTTGAGCAGGAGAAATCGCAGAACATAGTCATTTCTTCATTGCAGTCCAAAAACAACGCTTTTTTACACTCCTGTCTCCATTTCTCTTGGAAACAATGACTTACATCAATCCTTTTACATAATTCTTGTTTCTCCTGACATTTCTAACATTGCCCACAAATATCAACTTTCTAAGTCTTTCTGAGCAGGAGAAATCGCAAAATATAGTCATTTCTTCATTGCCGTCCAAAAACAACGCTTTTTTACACTCCTGTCTCCCTTTCTCCTGGAAACAATGACTTACATCAATAATTTTACATAATTCTTGTTTCTCATGACATTTCTAACATTGCCCACAATTATCAACTTTCTAAGTCTTTCTGAGCAAGAGAAATCGCAAAACAGTCATTTATTCATTGCCGTCCAAAAACAATGCTTTTTTACACTCCAGTCTCCCTTTCTCTTGGAAACAATGACTTACATCAATACTTTTACATAATTCTTGTTTCTCCTGACATTTCTAACATTGCCCACAAATATCAACTTTCTAAGTCTTTCTGAGCAGGAGAAATCGCAAAACATAGTCATTTCTTCATTGCAGTCCAAAAACAACGCTTTTTTACACTCCAGTCTCCCTTTCTCTTGGAAACAATGACTTACATCAATCCTTTTACATAATTCTTGTTTCTCATGACATTTCTAACATTGTCCACAAATATCAACTCTCTAAGTCTTTCTGAGCAGGAGAAATCGCAAAACATAGTCATTTCTTCATTGCAGTCCAAAAACAACGCTTTTTTACACTCCAGTCTCCCTTTCTCTTGGAAACAATGACTTACATCAATCCTTTTACATAATCATCATCATCATCATCATTTATTTATATAGCGCCACTAATTCCGCAGCGCTGTACAGAGAACTCATTCACATCAGTCCCTGCCCCATTGGAGCTTACAGTCTAAATTCCTTAATATAGACACACTCACACAAAGACAGACAGAGAGGGAGACACTAGGGTCAATTTTTGATTGCAGCCAATTAACCTACCAGTATGTTTTTGGAGTGTGGGAGGAAACCGGAGCACCCGGAGGAAACCCACGCAAACACAGGGAGAACATACAAACTCCACACAGATAAGGCCATGGTTGGGAATCCAACTCATGACCCCAGTGCTGTGAGGCAGACGTGCTAACCACTAGGCCACTGTGCTACATAATTCTTGTTTCTCATGACATTTCTAACATTGTCCACAATTATCAACTTTCTAAGTCTTTCTGAGCAGGAGAAATCGCAAAACATAGTCATTTCTTCATTGCCGTCCAAAAATAACGCTTTTTTACACTCCTGTCCCCCTTTCTCTTGGAAACAATGACTTACATCAATCCTTTTACATAATTCTTGTTTCTCATGAAATTTCTAACATTGCCCACAATTATCAACTTTCTAAGTCTTTTTGAGCAGGAGAAATCGCAGAACATAGTCATTTCTTCATTGCAGTCCAAAAACAACGCTTTTTTATACTCCTGTCTCCATTTCTCTTGGAAACAATGACTTACATCAATACTTTTACATAATTCTTGTTTCTCCTGACATTTCTAACATTGCCCACAATTATCAACTTTCTAAGTCTTTTTGAGCAGGAGAAATCGCAGAACATAGTCATTTCTTCATTGCAGTCCAAAAAAACGCTTTTTTACACTCCTGTCTCCATTTCTCTTGGAAACAATGACTTACATCAATCCTTTTACATAATTCTTGTTTCTCCTGACATTTCTAACATTGCCCACAATTATCAACTTTCTAAGTCTTTCTGAGCAGGAGAAACCGCAAAATATAGTCATTTCTTCATTGCCGTCCAAAAACAACGCTTTTTTACACTCCTGTCTCCCTTTCTCCTGGAAACAATGACTTACATCAATCCTTTTACATAATTCTTGTTTCTCATGACATTTCTAACATTGCCCACAATTATCAACTTTCTAAGTCTTTCTGAGCAGGAGAAATCGCAAAACATAGTCATTTCTTCATTGCAGTCCAAAAACAACGCTTTTTTACACTCCAGTCTCCCTTTCTCTTGGAAACAATGACTTACATCAATCCTTTTACATAATTCTTGTTTCTCATGACATTTCTAACATTGTCCACAATTATCAACTTTCTAAGTCTTTCTGAGCAGGAGAAATCGCAGAACATAGTCATTTCTTCATTGCAGTCCAAAAACAACGCTTTTTTACACTCCTGTCTCCATTTCTCTTGGAAACAATGACTTACATCAATCCTTTTACATAATTCTTGTTTCTCATGACATTTCTAACATTGTCCACAAATATCAATTTTCTAAGTGTTTCTGAGCAGGAGAAATCGCAAAACATAGTCATTTCTTCATTGCAGTCCAAAAACAACGCTTTTTTACACTCCTGTCTCCATTTCTCTTGGAAACAATGACTTACATCAATCCTTTTACATAATTCTTGTTTCTCATGACATTTCTAACATTGTCCACAATTATCAACTTTCTAAGTCTTTCTGAGCAGGAGAAATCGCAAAACATAGTCATTTCTTCATTGCAGTCCAAAAACAACGCTTTTTTACACTCCAGTCTCCCTTTCTCTTGGAAACAATGACTTACATCAATCCTTTTACATAATTCTTGTTTCTCCTGACATTTCTAACATTGCCCACAATTATCAACTTTCTAAGTCTTTCTGAGCAGGAGAAATCGCAAAATATAGTCATTTCTTCATTGCCGTCCAAAAACAACGCTTTTTTACACTCCTGTCTCCCTTTCTCCTGTAAACAATGACTTACATCAATCCTTTTACATAATTCTTGTTTCTCATGACATTTCTAACATTGCCCACAATTATCAACTTTCTAAGTCTTTCTGAGCAGTAGAAATCGCAAAATATAGTAATTTCTTCATTGCCGTCCAAAAACAACGCTTTTTTACACTCCTGTCTCCCCTTCTCCTGGAAACAATGACTTACATCAATCCTTTTACATAATTCTTGTTTCTCATGACATTTCTAACATTGCCAACAATTATCAACTTTCTAAGTCTTTCTGAGCAAGAGAAATCGCAAAACAGTCATTTATTCATTGCCGTCCAAAAACAATGCTTTTTTACACTCCAGTCTCCCTTTCTCTTGGAAACAATGACTTACATCAATCCTTTTACATAATTCTTGTTTCTCCTGACATTTCTAACATTGCCCACAATTATCAACTTCCTAAGTCTTTTTGAGCAGGAGAAATCGCAGAACATAGTCATTTCTTCATTGCAGTCCAAAAACAACGCTTTTTTACACTCCTGTCTCCATTTCTCTTGGAAACAATGACTTACATAAATCCTTTTACATAATTCTTGTTTCTCCTGACATTTCTAACATTGCCCACAATTATCAACTTTCTAAGTCTTTCTGAGCAGGAGAAACCGCAAAATATAGTCATTTCTTCATTGCAGTCCAAAAACAACGCTTTTTTACACTCCAGTCTCCCTTTCTCTTGGAAACAATGACTTACATCAATACTTTTACATAATTCTTGTTTCTCCTGACATTTCTAACATTGCCCACAATTATCAACTTTCTAAGTCTTTCTGAGCAAGAGAAATCGCAAAACAGTCATTTATTCATTGCCGTCCAAAAACAATGCTTTTTTACACTCCAGTCTCCCTTTCTCTTGGAAACAATGACTTACATCAATCCTTTTACATAATTCTTGTTTCTCCTGACATTTCTAACATTGCCCACAATTATCAACTTCCTAAGTCTTTTTGAGCAGGAGAAATCGCAGAACATAGTCATTTCTTCATTGCAGTCCAAAAACAACGCTTTTTTACACTCCTGTCTCCATTTCTCTTGGAAACAATGACTTACATCAATCCTTTACATAATTCTTGTTTCTCCTGACATTTCTAACATTGCCCACAATTATCAACTTTCTAAGTCTTTCTGAGCAGGAGAAACCGCAAAATATAGTCATTTCTTCATTGCCGTCCAAAAACAACGCTTTTTTACACTCCTGTCTCCCTTTCTCTTGGAAACAATGACTTACATCAATACTTTTACATAATTCTTATTTCTCCTGACATTTCTAACATTGCCCACAATTATTAACTTTCTAAGTCTTTTTGAGCAGGAGAAATCGCAGAACATAGTCATTTCTTCATTGCAGTCCAAAAACAACGCTTTTTTACACTCCTGTCTCCATTTCTCTTGGAAACAATGACTTACATCAATCCTTTTACATAATTCTTGTTTCTCCTGACATTTCTAACATTGCCCACAATTATCAACTTTCTAAGTCTTTCTGAGCAGGAGAAACCGCAAAATATAGTAATTTCTTCATTGCCGTCCAAAAACAACGCTTTTTTACACTCCTGTCTCCCTTTCTCCTGGAAACAATGACTTACATCAATCCTTTTACATAATTCTTGTTTCTCATGACATTTCTAACATTGCCAACAATTATCAACTTTCTAAGTCTTTCTGAGCAGGAGAAATCGCAAAACATAGTCATTTCTTCATTGCCGTCCAAAAACAACACTTTTTTACACTCCTGTCTCCCTTTCTCTTGGAAACAATGACTTACATCAATACTTTTACATAATTCTTGTTTCTCCTGACATTTCTAACATTGCCCACAATTATCAACTTTCTAAGTCTTTTTGAGCAGGAGAAATCGCAGAACATAGTCATTTCTTCATTGCAGTCCAAAAACAACGCTTTTTTACACTCCTGTCTCCATTTCTCTTGGAAACAATGACTTACATCAATCCTTTTACATAATTCTTGTTTCTCCTGACATTTCTAACATTGCCCACAATTATCAACTTTCTAAGTCTTTCTGAGCAGGAGAAACCGCAAAATATAGTCATTTCTCCATTGCCGTCCAAAAACAACGCTTTTTTACACTCCTGTCTCCCTTTCTTCTGGAAACAATGACTTACATCAATCCTTTTACATAATTCTTGTTTCTCATGACATTTCTAACATTGCCCACAATTATCAACTTTCTAAGTCTTTCTGAGCAGGAGAAATCGCAGAACATAGTCATTTCTTCATTGCAGTCCAAAAACAACGCTTTTTTACACTCCAGTCTCCCTTTCTCTTGGAAACAATGACTTACATCAATCCTTTTACATAATTCTTGTTTCTCCTGACATTTCTAACATTGCCCACAAATATCAACTTTCTAAGTCTTTCTGAGCAGGAGAAATCGCAAAACATAGTCATTTCTTCATTGCAGTCCAAAAACAACGCTTTTTTTACACTCCAGTCTCCCTTTCTCTTGGAAACAATGACTGACATCAATCCTTTTACATAATTCTTGTTTCTCATGACATTTCTAACATTGCCCACAATTATTAACTTTCTAAGTCTTTCTGAGCAGGAGAAATCGCAAAACATAGTCATTTCTTCATTGCAGTCCAAAAACAACGCTTTTTTACACTCCAGTCTCCCTTTCTCTTGGCAACAATGACTTACATCAATCCTTTTACATAATTCTTATTTCTCATGACATTTCTACCATTGCCCACAATTATCAACTTTCTAAGTCTTTCTGAGCAGGAGAAATCGCAAAACATAGTAATTTCTTCATTGCCGTCCAAAAACAACGCTTTTTTACACTCCTGTCTCCCTTTCTCCTGGAAACAATGACTTACATCAATCCTTTTACATAATTCTTGTTTCTCCTGACATTTCTAACATTGCCCACAAATATCAACTTTCTAAGTCTTTCTGAGCAGGAGAAATCGCAAAATATAGTCATTTCTTCATTGCCGTCCAAAAACAACGCTTTTTTTACACTCCTGTCTCCCTTTCTCCTGGAAACAATGACTTACATCAATAATTTTACATAATTCTTGTTTCTCATGACATTTCTAACATTGCCCACAATTATCAACTTTCTAAGTCTTTCTGAGCAAGAGAAATCGCAAAACAGTCATTTATTCATTGCCGTCCAAAAACAATGCTTTTTTACACTCCAGTCTCCCTTTCTCTTGGAAACAATGACTTACATCAATACTTTTACATAATTCTTGTTTCTCCTGACATTTCTAACATTGCCCACAAATATCAACTTTCTAAGTCTTTCTGAGCAGGAGAAATCGCAAAACATAGTCATTTCTTCATTGCAGTCCAAAAACAACGCTTTTTTACACTCCAGTCTCCCTTTCTCTTGGAAACAATGACTTACATCAATCCTTTTACATAATTCTTGTTTCTCATGACATTTCTAACATTGTCCACAAATATCAACTTTCTAAGTCTTTCTGAGCAGGAGAAATCGCAAAACATAGTCATTTCTTCATTGCAGTCCAAAAACAACGCTTTTTTTACACTCCAGTCTCCCTTTCTCTTGGAAACAATGACTTACATCAATCCTTTTACATAATTCTTGTTTCTCCTGACATTTCTAACATTGCCCACAATTATCAACTTTCTAAGTCTTTTTGAGCAGGAGAAATCGCAGAACATAGTCATTTCTTCATTGCAGTCCAAAAATAACGCTTTTTTACACTCCTGTCCCCCTTTCTCTTGGAAACAATGACTTACATCAATACTTTTACATAATTCTTGTTTCTCCTGACATTTCTAACATTGCCCACAATTATCAACTTTCTAAGTCTTTTTGAGCAGGAGAAATCGCAGAACATAGTCATTTCTTCATTGCAGTCCAAAAACAACGCTTTTTTACACTCCTGTCTCCATTTCTCTTGGAAACAATGACTTACATCAATCCTTTTACATAATTCTTGTTTCTCCTGACATTTCTAACATTGCCCACAAATATCAACTTTCTAAGTCTTTCTGAGCAGGAGAAATCGCAAAATATAGTCATTTCTTCATTGCCGTCCAAAAACAACGCTTTTTTACACTCCTGTCTCCCTTTCTCCTGGAAACAATGACTTACATCAATAATTTTACATAATTCTTGTTTCTCATGACATTTCTAACATTGCCCACAATTATCAACTTTCTAAGTCTTTCTGAGCAAGAGAAATCGCAAAACAGTCATTTATTCATTGCCGTCCAAAAACAATGCTTTTTTACACTCCAGTCTCCCTTTCTCTTGGAAACAATGACTTACATCAATACTTTTACATAATTCTTGTTTCTCCTGACATTTCTAACATTGCCCACAAATATCAACTTTCTAAGTCTTTCTGAGCAGGAGAAATCGCAAAACATAGTCATTTCTTCATTGCAGTCCAAAAACAACGCTTTTTTACACTCCAGTCTCCCTTTCTCTTGGAAACAATGACTTACATCAATCCTTTTACATAATTCTTGTTTCTCATGACATTTCTAACATTGTCCACAAATATCAACTTTCTAAGTCTTTCTGAGCAGGAGAAATCGCAAAACATAGTCATTTCTTCATTGCAGTCCAAAAACAACGCTTTTTTACACTCCAGTCTCCCTTTCTCTTGGAAACAATGACTTACATCAATCCTTTTACATAATCATCATCATCATCATCATTTATTTATATAGCGCCACTAATTCCGCAGCGCTGTACAGAGAACTCATTCACATCAGTCCCTGCCCCATTGGAGCTTACAGTCTAAATTCCTTAATATAGACACACTCACACAAAGACAGACAGAGAGGGAGACACTAGGGTCAATTTTTGATTGCAGCCAATTAACCTACCAGTATGTTTTTGGAGTGTGGGAGGAAACCGGAGCACCCGGAGGAAACCCACGCAAACACAGGGAGAACATACAAACTCCACACAGATAAGGCCATGGTTGGGAATCGAACTCATGACCCCAGTGCTGTGAGGCAGACATGCTAACCACTAGGCCACTGTGCTACATAATTCTTGTTTCTCATGACATTTCTAACATTGTCCACAATTATCAACTTTCTAAGTCTTTCTGAGCAGGAGAAATCGCAAAACATAGTCATTTCTTCATTGCCGTCCAAAAATAACGCTTTTTTACACTCCTGTCCCCCTTTCTCTTGGAAACAATGACTTACATCAATACTTTTACATAATTCTTGTTTCTCCTGACATTTCTAACATTGCCCACAATTATCAACTTTCTAAGTCTTTTTGAGCAGGAGAAATCGCAGAACATAGTCATTTCTTCATTGCAGTCCAAAAAAACGCTTTTTTACACTCCTGTCTCCATTTCTCTTGGAAACAATGACTTACATCAATCCTTTTACATAATTCTTGTTTCTCCTGACATTTCTAACATTGCCCACAATTATCAACTTTCTAAGTCTTTCTGAGCAGGAGAAACCGCAAAATATAGTCATTTCTTCATTGCCGTCCAAAAACAACGCTTTTTTACACTCCTGTCTCCCTTTCTCCTGGAAACAATGACTTACATCAATCCTTTTACATAATTCTTGTTTCTCATGACATTTCTAACATTGCCCACAATTATCAACTTTCTAAGTCTTTCTGAGCAGGAGAAATCGCAAAACATAGTCATTTCTTCATTGCAGTCCAAAAACAACGCTTTTTTACACTCCAGTCTCCCTTTCTCTTGGAAACAATGACTTACATCAATCCTTTTACATAATTCTTGTTTCTCATGACATTTCTAACATTGTCCACAATTATCAACTTTCTAAGTCTTTCTGAGCAGGAGAAATCGCAGAACATAGTCATTTCTTCATTGCAGTCCAAAAACAACGCTTTTTTACACTCCTGTCTCCATTTCTCTTGGAAACAATGACTTACATCAATCCTTTTACATAATTCTTGTTTCTCATGACATTTCTAACATTGTCCACAAATATCAACTTTCTAAGTGTTTCTGAGCAGGAGAAATCGCAAAACATAGTCATTTCTTCATTGCAGTCCAAAAACAACGCTTTTTTACACTCCTGTCTCCATTTCTCTTGGAAACAATGACTTACATCAATCCTTTTACATAATTCTTGTTTCTCATGACATTTCTAACATTGTCCACAATTATCAACTTTCTAAGTCTTTCTGAGCAGGAGAAATCGCAAAACATAGTCATTTCTTCATTGCAGTCCAAAAACAACGCTTTTTTACACTCCAGTCTCCCTTTCTCTTGGAAACAATGACTTACATCAATCCTTTTACATAATTCTTGTTTCTCCTGACATTTCTAACATTGCCCACAATTATCAACTTTCTAAGTCTTTCTGAGCAGGAGAAATCGCAAAATATAGTCATTTCTTCATTGCCGTCCAAAAACAACGCTTTTTTACACTCCTGTCTCCCTTTCTCCTGTAAACAATGACTTACATCAATCCTTTTACATAATTCTTGTTTCTCATGACATTTCTAACATTGCCCACAATTATCAACTTTCTAAGTCTTTCTGAGCAGTAGAAATCGCAAAATATAGTAATTTCTTCATTGCCGTCCAAAAACAACGCTTTTTTACACTCCTGTCTCCCCTTCTCCTGGAAACAATGACTTACATCAATCCTTTTACATAATTCTTGTTTCTCATGACATTTCTAACATTGTCCACAATTATCAACTTTCTAAGTCTTTCTGAGCAGGAGAAACCGCAAAATATAGTCATTTCTTCATTGCAGTCCAAAAACAACGCTTTTTTACACTCCAGTCTCCCTTTCTCTTGGAAACAATGACTTACATCAATACTTTTACATAATTCTTGTTTCTCCTGACATTTCTAACATTGCCCACAATTATCAACTTTCTAAGTCTTTTTGAGCAGGAGAAATCGCAGAACATAGTCATTTCTTCATTGCAGTCCAAAAAAACGCTTTTTTACACTCCTGTCTCCATTTCTCTTGGAAACAATGACTTACATCAATCCTTTTACATAATTCTTGTTTCTCCTGACATTTCTAACATTGCCCACAATTATCAACTTTCTAAGTCTTTCTGAGCAGGAGAAACCGCAAAATATAGTAATTTCTTCATTGCCGTCCAAAAACAACGCTTTTTTACACTCCTGTCTCCCTTTCTCCTGGAAACAATGACTTACATCAATCCTTTTACATAATTCTTGTTTCTCATGACATTTCTAACATTGCCCACAATTATCAACTTTCTAAGTCTTTCTGAGCAGGAGAAATCGCAAAACATAGTCATTTCTTCATTGCAGTCCAAAAACAACGCTTTTTTACACTCCAGTCTCCCTTTCTCCTGGAAACAATGACTTACATCAATCCTTTTACATAATTCTTGTTTCTCCTGACATTTCTAACATTGCCCACAAATATCAACTTTCTAAGTCTTTCTGAGCAGGAGAAATCGCAAAACATAGTCATTTCTTCATTGCAGTCCAAAAACAACGCTTTTTTACACTCGTCTCCCTTTCTCTTGGAAACAATGACTTACATCAATCCTTTTACATAATTCTTGTTTCTCCTGACATTTCTAACATTGCCCACAATTATCAACTTTCTAAGTCTTTCTGAGCAGGAGAAACCGCAAAATATAGTCATTTCTTCATTGCCGTCCAAAAACAACACTTTTTTACACTCCTGTCTCCCTTTCTCCTGGAAACAATGACTTACATCAATCCTTTTACATAATTCTTGTTTCTCATGACATTTCTAACATTGCCCACAATTATCAACTTTCTAAGTCTTTCTGAGCAGGAGAAATCGCAAAACATAGTCATTTCTTCATTGCCGTCCAAAAACAACACTTTTTTACACTCCTGTCTCCCTTTCTCTTGGAAACAATGACTTACATCAATACTTTTACATAATTCTTGTTTCTCCTGACATTTCTAACATTGCCCACAATTATCAACTTTCTAAGTCTTTCTGAGCAAGAGAAATCGCAAAACAGTCATTTCTTCATTGCCGTCCAAAAACAACGCTTTTTTACACTCCTGTCTCCCTTTCTCTTGGAAACAATGACTTACATCAATACTTTTACATAATTCTTAATTCTCCTGACATTTCTAACATTGCCCACAATTATCAACTTTCTAAGTCTTTTTGAGCAGGAGAAATCGCAGAACATAGTCATTTCTTCATTGCAGTCCAAAAACAACGCTTTTTTACACTCCTGTCTCCATTTCTCTTGGAAACAATGACTTACATCAATCCTTTTACATAATTCTTGTTTCTCCTGACATTTCTAACATTGCCCACAATTATCAACTTTCTAAGTCTTTCTGAGCAGGAGAAACCGCAAAATATAGTAATTTCTTCATTGCCGTCCAAAAACAACGCTTTTTTACACTCCTGTCTCCCTTTCTCCTGGAAACAATGACTTACATCAATCCTTTTACATAATTCTTGTTTCTCATGACATTTCTAACATTGCCAACAATTATCAACTTTCTAAGTCTTTCTGAGCAGGAGAAATCGCAAAACATAGTCATTTCTTCATTGCCGTCCAAAAACAACACTTTTTTATACTCCTGTCTCCCTTTCTCTTGGAAACAATGACTTACATCAATACTTTTACATAATTCTTGTTTCTCCTGACATTTCTAACATTGCCCACAATTATCAACTTTCTAAGTCTTTTTGAGCAGGAGAAATCGCAGAACATAGTCATTTCTTCATTGCAGTCCAAAAACAACGCTTTTTTACACTCCTGTCTCCATTTCTCTTGGAAACAATGACTTACATCAATCCTTTTACATAATTCTTGTTTCTCCTGACATTTCTAACATTGCCCACAATTATCAACTTTCTAAGTCTTTCTGAGCAGGAGAAACCGCAAAATATAGTCATTTCTCCATTGCCGTCCAAAAACAACGCTTTTTTACACTCCTGTCTCCCTTTCTTCTGGAAACAATGACTTACATCAATCCTTTTACATAATTCTTGTTTCTCATGACATTTCTAACATTGCCCACAATTATCAACTTTCTAAGTCTTTCTGAGCAAGAGAAATCGCAAAACAGTCATTTATTCATTGCCGTCCAAAAACAATGCTTTTTTACACTCCAGTCTCCCTTTCTCTT
>NW_027447634.1:0-27716 GCF_038048845.1 Mixophyes fleayi | reverse complement strand
TATGATTCAATTCATGATTCATGATTCATGATTCGATTCATGATTCATGATTCAATTCATGATTCATGATTCGATTCATGATTCATGATTCATAATTCATGATTCGATTCATGATTCATGATTCAATTCATGATTCATGATTTAATTCATGATTCATGATTAAATGATTCAATTCATGATTCATGATTCGATTCATGAATCATGATTCATGATTCGATTCATGATTCATGATTCATGATTCAATTCATGATTCATGATTCGATTTATGATTCATGATTCAATTCATGATTCATGATTTATGATTCAATTCATGATTCAATTCATGATTCATGATTCATGATTCGATTCATGATTAGATTCATGATTCATAATTTATGATTCGATTCATGATTCATGATTCAGGATTCATGATTCAATTCATGATTCATGATTCAATTCATGATTCATGATTCATGATTCATAAATCATGATTTGATTCATGATTCATGATTCATGATTCAATTCATGATTCATGATTCGATTCATGATTCATGATTCAATTCATGATTTATGATTTATGATTCAATTTATGATTTATGATTCAATTTATTATTCAATTCATGATTCATGATTCAATTCATGATTCATGATTCATGATTCGATTCATGATTCATGATTCAATTCATGATTCATGATTCATTAATTCAATTCATGATTCATGATTCGATTCATGATTCATGATTCGATTCATGATTCATGATTCGATTCATGATTCATGATTTATGATTCAATTCATAATTCAATTCATGATTCATTTCATGAGTCATGATTCGATTCATGATTCATGATTCGATTCATGATTCATGATTCGATTCATGATTCATGATTCATAATTCATGATTCGATTCATGATTCATTATTCATGATTCAAGATTCAATTCATGATTCATGATTCAATTCATGATTCATGATTCGATTCTTGATTCATAATTCTTGATTCATGATTCATGATTCGATTCATGATTCATGATTCAATTCATGATTCATGATTCGATTCATGATTCATGATTAGATTCATGATTTATGATTCAAATCATGATTCATGATTCATTATTTAATTCATGATTCATGATTCGATTCATGATTCATGATTCAATTTATGATTCATGATTCATTATTTAATTCATAATTCATGATTCGATTCATGATTCAATTCATGATTCATGATTCATGATTCAATTCATGATTCATGATTCATGATTCTTGATTCAATTCATGATTCATGATTCATGATTCATGATTCAATTCATGATTCATGATTCAATTCATGATTCATGATTCAATTCATGATTCATTATTCATGATTCGATTCATGATTCATGATTCATGATTCATGATTCAATTCATGATTCAATTCATGATTCATGATTCGATTCATGATTCATGATTCAATTCATGATTCATGATTAAATGATTCAATTCATGATTCATGATTCGATTCATGATTCATGATTCATGATTCGATTCATGATTCATGATTCATGATTCAATTCATGATTCATGATTCGATTTATGATTCATGATTCGATTCATGATTCATGATTCATGATTCATGCTTCAATTTATGATTCATGATTCAATTCATGATTCATGATTCGATTCATTGATTCATGATTCGATTCAAGATTCATGATTCATGATTCAATTCATGATTCATGATTCGATTTATGATTCTTGATTCAATTCATGATTCATTATTCGATTCAAGATTCATCATTCATGATTCAATTCATGATTCATGATTCGATTTATGATTCATGATTCAATCCATAATTCATAATTTATGATTCAATTCATGATTCATGATTAAATTCATGATTCATGATTCGATTCATGATTCATGATTCGTGATTCAATTCATGATTCATGATTCATGATTCATATCATGATTCATGATTCATGATTCAATTCATGATTCATGATTCATGATTCGATTCAAGATTCATGATTCAATTCATGATTCATGATTCGATTCATGATTCATGATTCATAATTCATGATTCGATTCATGATTCATGATTCATGATTGAATTCATGATTCATGATTCAATTCATGATTCATGATTAAATGATTCATTCATGATTCATGATTCGATTCATGATTCATGATTCATGATTCGATTCATGATTCATGATTCAATTCATGATTCATGATTCATGATTCAATTCATGATTCATGATTCGATTCATGATTTATGATTTATGATTCAATTCATGATTTATGATTTATGATTCAATTCATGATTCATGATTCAATTCATGAATTATGATTCATGATTCGATTCATGATTCATGATTCAATTCATGATTCATGAGTCATGATTCAATTCATGATTCATGATTCGATTCATGATTCATGATTCGATTCATGATTCAAGATTCATAATTCATGATTCGATTCATGATTCATGATTCATGATTCAAGATTCAATTCATGATTCATGATTCAATTCATGATTCATGATTAGATTCATGATTCATTTCATGATTCATGATTCGATTCATGATTCATGATTCGATTCATGATTCATGATTCATAATTCATGATTCGATTAATGATTCATGATTCATGATTCAAGATTTAATTCATGATTCATTATTCAATTCATGATTCATGATTCGATTCATGATTCATAATTCATGATTCATGATTCGATTCATGATTCATGATTAAATTCATGATTCATGATTCGATTCATGATTCATGATTAGATTCATGATTTATGATTCAAATCATGATTTATGATTCATTATTTAATTCATGATTCATGATTCGATTCATGATTCATGATTCAATTTATGATTCATGATTTATTATTTAATTCATGATTCATGATTCGATTCATGATTCATGATTCATGATTCAATTCATGATTCATGATTCATGATTCATGATTCATGATTCAATTCATGATTCATGATTTATGATTCAATTCATGATTCATTATTCAATTCATGATTCATGATTCGATTCATGATTCATTGATTCATGATTCATGATTCAATTTATGATTCATGATCCATGATTCATGATTTATGATTCAATTCATGATTCATTATTCAATTAATGATTCATGATTCAATTTATGATTTATGATTCATGATTCAATACATGATTCATGATTCATGATTCGATTCATGATTCATGATTCAATTCATGATTCATGATTCGATTCATGATTCGATTCAAGATTCATGATTCATGATTCAATTCATGATTCATGATTCGATTAATGATTCATGATTCAATTCATGATTCATGATTTATGATTCAATTCATGATTCATGATTAAATTCATGACTCATGATTTGATTCATGATTCATGATTCATGATTCAATTCATGATTCATGATTCATGATTCAATTCATGATTCATGATTCATGATTCGATTCATGATTCATGATTCAATTCATGATTCATGATTCGATTCATGATTCATAATTCATGATTCGATTCATGATTCATGATTCAATTCATGATTCATGATTTAATTCATGATTAATGATTAATGATTCAATTCATGATTCATGATTCGATTCATGATTCATGATTCATGATTCGATTCATGATTCATGATTCATGATTCAATTCATGATTCATGATTCGATTTATGATTCATGATTCAATTCATGATTCATGATTTATGATTCAATTCATGATTCAATTCATGATTCATGATTCAATTCATGATTCATGATTCATGATTCGATTCATGATTCATGATTCAATTCATGATTCATGATTCATGATTCAATTCATGATTCATGATTCGATTCATGATTCATGATTCGATTCATGATTCATGATTCAATTCATGATTCATGATTTATGATTCAATTCATAATTCAATCATGATTCATTTCATGATTCATGATTCGATTCATGATTCATGATTCGATTCATGATTCATGATTCATAATTCATGATTCGATTCATGATTCATTATTCATGATTCAAGATTCAATTCATGATTCATGATTCAATTCATGATTCATGATTCAATTCATGATTCATGATTCGATTCATGATTCATTTCATGATTCATGATTCGATTCATGATTCATGATTCAAGTCATGATTAATGATTCATAATTCATGATTCGATTCATGATTCTCGATTCATGATTCATAATTCATGATTCATGATTCATGATTCGATTCATGATTCATGATTCGATTCATGATTCATAATTCATGATTCATGATTCATGATTCGATTCATGATTCATGATTCATGATTCAATACATGATTCATGATTCGATTCATGATTCATGATTAGATTCATGACTTATGATTCAAATCATGATTCATGATTAATTATTTAATTCATGATTCATGATTCGAATTCATGATTCATGATTCAATTTATGATTCATGATTTATTATTTAATTCATGATTCATGATTCGATTCATGATTCATGATTCAATTCATGATTCATGATTCATGATTCATGATTCAATTCATGATTCATGATTCAATTCATGATTCATGATTCGATTCATGATTCATGATTCATGATTCATGATTCATGATTCGATTCATGATTCATGATTCAATTCATGATTCATGATTCATGATTCAATTCATGATTCATGATTCATGATTCATGATTCATGATTCAATTCATGATTCATGATTCATGATTCAATTCATGATTCATGATTCAATTCATGATTCATGATTTATGATTCAAATCATGATTCATGATTCATTATTTAATTCATGATTCATGATTCGATTCATGATTCATGATTCAATTCATGATTCATGATTCATGATTCAATTCATGATTCATGATTCGATTAATGATTCATGATTCATGATTCATGATTCAATTCATGATTCATGATTCATGATTCAAATCATGATTCATGATTCATGATTCATAATTCATGATTCGATACATGATTCATGATTCATGATTCATGATACAATTCATGATTCATGATTCAATTCATGATTCATGATTCGATTCATGAATCATGATTCAATTCATGATTCATGAATAAATGATTCAATTCATGATTCATGATTCGATTCATGATTCATGATTCTGATTCGATTCATGATTCATGATTCATGATTCAATTCATGAATTATGATTCGATTTATGATTCATGATTCATGATTCATGATTCAATTCATGATTCATGATTCGATTTATGATTCATGATTTAATTCATGATTCATGATTTATGATTCAATTCATGATTCATTATTCAATTCATGATTCATGATTCGATTCATGATTCATGATTCATGATTCATGATTCAATTTATGATTCATGATTCATGATTCATGATTTATGATTCAATTCATGATTCATTATTCAATTCATGATTCATGATTCGATTCATGATTCATGATTCATGATTCAATTTATGATTCATGATTCATGATTTAATTCATGATTCATGATTCGATTCATGATTCATGATTCAATTCATGATTCATGATTCGATCATGATTCATGATTCATGATTCAAATCATGATTCATGATTCATGATTCGATTCATGATTCATGATTCAATTCAGATTCATGATTCGATTCATGATTCATGATTCATAATTCATGATTCGATACATGATTCATGATTCATGATACAATCATGATTCATGATTCAATTCATGATTCATGATTCGATTCATGAATCATGATTCAATTCATGATTCATGAATAAATGATTCAATTCATGATTCATGATTCGATTCATGATTCATGATTCCTGATTCGATTCATGATTCATGATTCATGATTCAATTCATGAATTATGATTCGATTTATGATTCATGATTCATGATTCATGATTCAATTCATGATTCATGATTCGATTTATGATTCATGATTTAATTCATGATTCATGATTTATGATTCAATTCATGATTCATTATTCAATTCATGATTCATGATTCGATTCATGATTCATGATTCATGATTCAATTTATGATTCATGATTCATGATTCATGATTTATGATTCAATTCATGATTCATTATTCAATTCATGATTCATGATTCGATTCATGATTCATGATTCATGATTCAATTTATGATTCATGATTCATGATTTAATACATGATTCATGATTCGATTCATGATTCATGATTCAATTCATGATTCATGATTCGATTCATGATTCGATTCATGATTCATGATTCATGATTCAATTCATGATTCATGATTCATGATTCGATTCATGATTCATGATTCAAATCATGATTCATGATTCAATTCATGATTCATGATTTAATTCATGATTCATGATTAATGATTCAATTCATGATTCATGATTTATGATTCAATTCATGATTCAATTCATGAATCATGATTCATGATTCGATTCATGATTCATGATTCATGATTCAATTCATGATTCATGATTTATGATTCAATTCATGATTCAATTCATGATCATGATTCATGATTCGATTCATGATTAGATTCATGATTAGATTCATGATTCATAATTTATGATTCGATTCATGATTCATGATTCAGGATTCATGATTCAATTCATGATTCATGATTCAATTCATGATTCATGATTCATGATTAATAAATCATAATTTGATTCATTATTCATGATTCATGATTCAATTCATGATTCATGATTCGATTCATGATTCATAATTCAATTCATGATTTATGATTTATGATTCAATTCATGATTTATGATTTATGATTCAATTTATTATTCAATTCATGATTCATGATTCAATTCATGATTCATGATTCATGATTTGATTCATGATTCATGATTCAATTCATGATTCCATGATTCATTAATTCAATTCATGATTCATGATTCAATTCATGATTCATGATTCAATTCATGATTCTTGATTCATGATTCATGATTCAATTCATGATTCATGATTCATGATTCATGATTCATGATTCAATTCATGATTCATGATTCATGATTCATGATTCAATTCATGATTCATGATTCAATTCATTATTCATGATTCGATTCATGATTCATGATTCATGATTCATGATTCAATTCATGATTCATTTCATGATTCATGATTCAATTCATGATTCATGATTTATGATTCAAATCATGATTCATGATTCATTATTTAATTCATGATTCATTATTTGATTCATGATTCATGATTCAATTCATGATTCATGATTCATGATTCAATTCATGATTCATGATTCATGATTCGATTAATGATTCATGATTCATGATTCATGATTTAATTCATGATTCATGATTCATGATTCAATTCATGATTCATGATTCGATTCATGATTCATGATTCATGATTCGATTCATGATTCATGATTCATAATTCATGATTCGATTCATGATTCATGATTCATGATTCATGATTCAATTCATTATTCATGATTCAATTCATGATTCATGATTCGATTCATGAATCATGATTCAATTCATGATTCATGATTAATGATTCAATTCATGATTCATGATTCGATTCATGATTCATGATTCATGATTCAATTCATGATTCATGATTCGATTTATGATTCATGATTCAATTCATGATTCATGATTTATGATTCAATTCATGATTCATTATTCAATTCATGATTCATGATTCGATTCATGATTCATGATTCATGATTCATGATTCAATTTATGATTCATGATTCATGATTCATGATTTATGATTCAATTCATGATTCATTATTCAATTCATTATTCATGATTCGATTCATGATTCATGATTCATGATTCAATTTATGATTCATGATTCATGATTCAATACATGATTCATGATTCATGATTCGATTCATGATTCATGATTCAATTCATGATTCATGATTCGATTCATGATTCGATTCAAGATTCATGATTCAATTCATGATTCATGATTCGATTTATGATTCATGATTCAATTCATGATTCATGATTTATGATTCAATTCATGATTCATGATTAAATTCATGATTTATGATTTGATTCATGATTCATGATTCATGATTCAATTCATGATTCATGATTCATGATTCAATTCATGATTCATGATTCATGATTCGATTCATGATTCATGATTCAATTCATGATTCATGATTCGATTCATGATTCATGATTCATAATTCATGATTCGATTCATGATTCATGATTCAATTCATGATTCATGATTTAATTCATGATTAATGATTAAATGATTCAATTCATGATTCATGGTTCGATTCATGATTCATGATTCATGATTCGATTCATGATTCATGATTCATGATTCAATTCATGATTCATGATTCGATTTATGATTCATGATTCATTCATGATTCATGATTTATGATTCAATTCATGATTCAATTCATGATTCATGATTCAATTCATGATTCATGATTCATGATTCGATTCATGATTCATGATTCAATTCATGATTCATGATTCATGATTCAATTCATGATTCATGATTCGATTCATGATTCATGATTCGATTCATGATTCATGATTAAATTCATGATTCATGATTTTATGATTCAATTCATAATTCAATTCATGATTCATTTCATGATTCATGATTCGATTCATGATTCATGATTCGATTCATGATTCATGATTCATAATTCATGATTCGATTCATGATTCATAATTCATGATTCAGATTCAATTCATGATTCATGATTCAATTCATGATTCATTATTCGATTCATGATTCATTCATGATTCATGATTCATGATTCGATTCATGATTCATGATTCATGATTCAATTCATGATTCATGATTCGATTCATGATTCATGATTAGATTCGATGATTTATGATTCAAATCATGATTCATGATTCATTATTTAATTCATGATTCATGATTCGATTCATGATTCATGATTCAATTTATGATTCATGATTATTATTTAATTCATGATTCATGATTCGATTCATGATTCATGATTCATGATTCAATTCATGATTCATGATTCATGATTCATGATTCATTCATGATTCATGATTCAATTCATGATTCATGATTCGATTCATGATTCATGATTCATGATTCATGATTCATGATTCGATTCATGATTCATGATTCAATTCATGATTCATGATTCATGATTCAATTCATGATTCATGATTCATGATTCATGATTCAATTCATGATTCATGAATCATGATTCAATTCATGATTCATAATTCAATTCATTATTCATGATTCGATTCATGATTCATGATTCATGATTCATGATTCAATTCATGATTCATTTCATGATTCATGATTCAATTTATGATTCATGATTTATGATTCAAATCATGATTCATGATTCATTATTTAATTCATGATTCATGATTCGATTCATGATTCATGATTCAATTCATGATTCATGATTCATGATTCATGATTCGATTAATGATTCATGATTCATGATTCATGATTTAATTCATGATTCATGATTCATGATTCAATTCATGATTCATGATTCATGATTCAATTCATGATTCATGATTCATGATTCGATTCATGATTCATGATTC
This sequence comes from Mixophyes fleayi, assembly GCF_038048845.1. Taxonomy (NCBI): domain Eukaryota; kingdom Metazoa; phylum Chordata; class Amphibia; order Anura; family Limnodynastidae; genus Mixophyes; species Mixophyes fleayi. The sequence goes on along the minus strand of NW_027447634.1, from coordinate 18,211 downwards.
AATTTATGATTCATGATTCGATTCATGATTCATGATTCATAATTCATGATTCGATTCATGATTCATGATTCTTGATTCATGATTCAATTCATGATTCATGATTCAATTCATGATTCATGATTCGATTCATGAATCATGATTCAATTCATGATTCATGATTAAATGATTCAATTCATGATTCATGATTCGATTCATGATTCATGATTCCTGATTCGATTCATGATTCATGATTCATGATTCAATTCATGATTCATGATTCGATTTATGATTCATGATTCAATTCATGATTCATGATTTATGATTCAATTCATGATTCATTATTCAATTCATGATTCGATTCATGATTCATGATTCATGATTCAATTTATGATTCATGATTCATGATTCAATACATGATTCATGATTCATGATTCGATTCATGATTCATGATTCAATTCATGATTCATGATTCGATTCATGATTCGATTCAAGATTCATGATTCATGATTCAATTCATGATTCATGATTTGATTTATGATTCATGATTCAATTCATGATTCATGATTTATGATTCAATTCATGATTCATGATTAAATTCATGATTCATGATTTGATTCATGATTCATGATTCATGATTCAATTCATGAATTATGATTCATGATTCAATTCATGATTCATGATTCAATTCATGATTCATGATTTAATTCATGATTAATGATTAAATGATTCAATTCATGATTCATGATTCGATTCATGATTCATGATTCATGATTCGATTCATGATTCATGATTCATGATTCAATTCATGATTCATGATTTATGATTCAATTCATGATTCATGATTCATGATTCGATTCATGATTAGATTCATGATTCATAATTTATGATTCGATTCATGATTCATGATTCAGGATTCATGATTCAATTCATGATTCATGATTCAATTCATGATTCATGATTCATGATTCATAAATCATAATTTGATTCATGATTCATGATTCATGATTCAATTCATGATTCATGATTCGATTCATGATTCATGATTCAATTCATGATTTATGATTTATGATTCAAATCATGATTTATGATTTATGATTCAATTTATTATTCAATTCATGATTCATGATTCAATTCATGATTCATGATTCATGATTCGATTCATGATTCATGATTCAATTCATGATTCATGATTTATTAATTCAATTCATGATTCATGATTCGATTCATGATTCATGATTCGATTCATGATTCATGATTCAATTCATGATTCATGATTTATGATTCAATTCATAATTCAATTCATGATTCATTTCATGATTCATGATTCGATTCATGATTCATGATTCGATTCATGATTCATGATTCAATTCATGATTCATGATTCGATTCATGATTCATAATTCATTAATCATGATTCATGATTCGATTCATGATTCATGATTAGATTTATGATTTATGATTCAAATCATGATTCATGATTCATTATTTAATTCATGATTCATGATTCGATTCATGATTCATGATTTAATTCATGATTCATGATTCGATTCATGATTCATGATTCGATTCATGATTCATGATTCAATTCATGATTCATGATTCGATTCATGATTCGATTCAAGATTCATGATTCATGATTCAATTCATGATTCATGATTTGATTTATGATTCATGATTCAATTCATGATTCATGATTTATGATTCAATTCATGATTCATGATTAAATTCATGATTCATGATTTGATTCATGATTCATGATTCATGATTCAATTCATGAATTATGATTCATGATTCAATTCATGATTCATGATTCAATTCATGATTCATGATTCGATTCATGATTCATGATTCATGATTCGATTCATGATTCATGATTCATGATTCAATTCATGATTCATGATTTATGATTCAATTCATGATTCAATTCATGATTCATGATTCATGATTCGATTCATGATTAGATTCATGATTCATAATTTATGATTCGATTCATGATTCATGATTCAGGATTCATGATTCAATTCATGATTCATGATTCAATTCATGATTCATGATTCATGATTCATAAATCATGATTTGATTCATGATTCATGATTCATGATTCAATTCATGATTCATGATTCGATTCATGATTCATGATTCAATTCATGATTTATGATTTATGATTCAAATCATGATTTATGATTTATGATTCAATTTATTATTCAATTCATGATTCATGATTCAATTCATGATTCATGATTCATGATTCGATTCATGATTCATGATTCAATTCATGATTCATGATTTATTAATTCAATTCATGATTCATGATTCGATTCATGATTCATGATTCGATTCATGATTCATGATTCAATTCATGATTCATGATTTATGATTCAATTCATAATTCAATTCATGATTCATTTCATGATTCATGATTCGATTCATGATTCATGATTCGATTCATGATTCAATTCATGATTCATGATTCGATTCATGATTCATAATTCATTAATCATGATTCATGATTCGATTCATGATTCATGATTAGATTTATGATTTATGATTCAAATCATGATTCATGATTCATTATTTAATTCATGATTCATGATTCGATTCATGATTCATGATTAGATTTATGATTTATGATTCAAATCATGATTCATGATTCATTATTTAATTCATGATTCATGATTCGATTCATGATTCATGATTTAATTCATGATTCATGATTCGATTCATGATTCATGATTAGATTCATGATTTATGATTCAAATCATGATTCATGATTCATTATTTAATTCATGATTCATGATTCGATTCATGATTCATGATTCAATTTATGATTCATGATTCATTATTTAATTCATAATTCATGATTCGATTCATGATTCATGATTCAATTCATGATTCATGATTCATGATTCATGATTCATGATTCAATTTATGATTCATGATTCATGATTCATGATTCAATTCATGATTCATGATTCAATTCATGATTCATGATTCGATTCATGATTCATGATTCATTATTCATGATTCGATTCTTGATTCATGATTCATGATTCATGATTCAATTCATGATTCATGATTCAATTCATGATTCATGATTCGATTCATGATTCATGATTCATGATTCGATTCATGATTCATGATTCATGATTCAATTCATGATTCATGATTCGATTTATGATTCATGATTCGATTCATGATATATGATTCATGATTCATGATTCATGATTCAATTTATAATTCATGATTCATGATTCAATACATGATTCATGATTCATGATTTGATTCATGATTCATGATTCAATTCATGATTCATGATTCGATTCATGATTCATGATTCATGATTCAATTCATGATTCATGATTCGATTCATGATTCATGATTTGATTCAAGATTCATGATTCATGATTTAATTCATGATTCATGATTCGATTTATGTTTCATGACTCAATTCATGATTCATGATTCGATTCAAGATTCATGATTCATGATTCAATTCATGATTCATGATTCGATTTATGATTCATGATTCAATTCATGATTCATGATTTATGATTCAATTCATGATTCATGATTCGATTTATGATTCATGATTCAATTCATGATTCATGATTTATGATTCAATTCATGATTCAATTCATGATTCATGATTCAATTCATGATTCATGATTCATGATTCGATTCATGATTCATGATTCAATTCATGATTCATGATTCATGATTCAATTCATGATTCATGATTCGATTCATGATTCATGATTCGAATTATGATTCTTGATTCAATTCATGATTCATGATTTATGATTCAATTCATAATTCAATTCATGATTCATTTCATGATTCATGATTCAATTCATGATTCATGATTCGATTCATGATTCATGATTCATAATTCATGATTCGATTCATGATTCATAATTCATGATTCAAGATTCAATTCATGATTCATGATTCAATTCATGATTCATTTCATGATTCATGATTCATTTCATGATTCATGATTCGATTCATGATTCATGATTCGATTCATGATTCATGATTCATAATTCATGATTCGATTCATGATTCATGATTCAATTCATGATTCATGATTCAATTCATGATTCATGATTCGATTCATGATTTATAATTCATGATTCATGATTCATGATTCGATTCATGATTCATGATTCCTGATTCAATTCATGATTCATGATTCGATTCATGATTCATGATTAGATTCATGATTTATGATTCAAATCATGATTCATGATTCATGATTTAATTCATGATTCATGATTCGATTCATGATTCATGATTCAATTTATGATTCATGATTTATTATTTAATTCATGATTCATGATTCGATTCATGATTCATGATTCAATTCATGATTCATGATTCATGATTCATGATTCAATTCATGATTCATGATTCAATTCATGATTCATGATTCGATTCATGATTCATGATTCATGATTCATGATTCATGATTCGATTCATGATTCATGATTCAATTCATGATTCATGATTCATGATTCAATTCATGATTCATGATTCATGATTCATGATTCAATTCATGATTCATGAATCATGATTCAATTCATGATTCATGATTCAATTCATTATTCATGATTCGATTCATGATTCATGATTCATGATTCATGATTCAATTCATGATTCATTTCATGATTCATGATTCAATTCATGATTCATGATTTATGATTCAAATCATGATTCATGATTCATTATTTAATTCATGACTCATGATTCGATTCATGATTCATGATTCAATTCATGATTCATGATTCATGATTCAATTCATGATTCATGATTCGATTAATGATTCATGATTCATGATTCATGATTCAATTCATGATTCATGATTCATTATTCAATTCATGATTCATGATTCATGATTCAATTCATGATTCATGATTCAATTTATGATTCTTGATTCGATTCATGATTCATGATTCATAATTCATGATTCGATTCATGATTCATGATTCATGATTCATGATTCAATTCATGATTCATGATTCAATTCATGATTCATGATTCGATTCATGAATCATGATTCAATTCATGATTCATGATTAAATGATTCAATTCATGATTCATGATTCGATTCATGATTCATGATTCCTGATTCGATTCATGATTCATGATTCATGATTCAATTCATGATTCGATTTATGATTCATGATTCAATTCATGATTCATGATTTATGATTCAATTCATGATTCATTATTCAATTCATGATTCATGATTCGATTCATGATTCATGATTCATGATTCATGATTCAATTTATGATTCATGATTCATGATTCAATACATGATTCATGATTCATGATTCGATTCATGATTCATGATTCAATTCATGATTCATGATTCGATTCATGATTCGATTCAAGATTCATGATTCATGATTCAATTCATGATTCATGATTTGATTTATGATTCATGATTCAATTCATGATTCATGATTTATGATTCAATTCATGATTCATGATTAAATTCATGATTCATGATTTGATTCATGATTCATGATTCATGATTCAATTCATGAATTATGATTCATGATTCAATTCATGATTCATGATTCAATTCATGATTCATGATTTAATTCATGATTAATGATTAAATGATTCAATTCATGATTCATGATTCGATTCATGATTCATGATTCATGATTCGATTCATGATTCATGATTCATGATTCAATTCATGATTCATGACTTATGATTCAATTCATGATTCAATTCATGATTCATGATTCATGATTCGATTCATGATTAGATTCATGATTCATAATTTATGATTCGATTCATGATTCATGATTCAGGATTCATGATTCAATTCATGATTCATGATTCAATTCATGATTCATGATTCATGATTCATAAATCATGATTTGATTCATGATTCATGATTCATGATTCAATTCATGATTCATGATTCATGATTCAATTCATGATTTATGATTTATGATTCAAATCATGATTTATGATTCAATTTATTATTCAATTCATGATTCATGATTCAAATCATGATTCATCGTTCATGATTCGATTCATGATTCATGATTCAATTCATGATTTATGATTCAAATCATGATTCATGATTCATTATTTAATTCATGATTCATGATTCGATTCATGATTCATGATTCAATTTATGATTCATGATTCATTATTTAATTCATAATTCATGATTCGATTCATGATTCATGATTCAATTCATGATTCATGATTCATGATTCATGATTCATGATTCATGATTCAATTCATGATTCATGATTCATGATTCATGATTCAATTCATGATTCATGATTCAATTCATGATTCATGATTCGATTCATGATTCATGATTCATTATTCATGATTCGATTCATGATTCATGATTCATGATTCATGATTCAATTCATGATTCATGATTCAATTCATGATTCATGATTCGATTCATGATTCATGATTCATGATTCGATTCATGATTCATGATTCATGATTCAATTCATGATTCATGATTCGATTTATGATTCATGATTCGATTCATGATTCATGATTCATGATTCATGATTCAATTTATGATTCATGATTCATGATTCAATACATGATTCATGATTCATGATTCGATTCATGATTCATGATTCAATTCATGATTCATGATTCAATTCATGATTCATGATTCATGATTCAATTCATGATTCATGATTCGATTCATGATTCATGATTCGATTCAAGATTCATGATTCATGATTTAATTCATGATTCATGATTCGATTTATGATTCATGATTCAATTCATGATTCATGATTCGATTCAAGATTCATGATTCATGATTCAATTCATGATTCATGATTCGATTTATGATTCATGATTCAATTCATGATTCATGATTTATGATTCAATTCATGATTCATGATTCGATTTATGATTCATGATTCAATTCATGATTCATGATTTATGATTCAATTCATGATTCAATTCATGATTCATGATTCAATTCATGATTCATGATTCATGATTCGATTCATGATTCATGATTCAATTCATGATTCATGATTCATGATTCAATTCATGATTCATGATTCGATTCATGATTCATGATTCGATTCATGATTCATGATTCAATTCATGATTCATGATTTATGATTCAATTCATAATTCAATTCATGATTCATTTCATGATTCATGATTCGATTCATGATTCATGATTCGATTCATGATTCATGATTCATAATTCATGATTCGATTCATGATTCATAATTCATGATTCAAGATTCAATTCATGATTCATGATTCAATTCATGATTCATGATTCGATTCATGATTCATTTCATGATTCATGATTCGATTCATGATTCATGATTCGATTCATGATTCATGATTCATAATTCATGATTCGATTCATGATTCATGATTAGATTCATGATTTATGATTCAAATCATGATTCATGATTCATGATTTAATTCATGATTCATGATTCGATTCATGATTCATGATTCAATTTATGATTCATGATTTATTATTTAATTCATGATTCATGATTCGATTCATGATTCATGATTCATGATTCAATTAATGATTCATGATTCATGATTCATGATTCAATTCATGATTCATGATTCAATTCATGATTCATGATTCGATTCATGATTCATGATTCATGATTCATGATTCGATTCATGATTTATGATTCAATTCATGATTCATGATTCATGATTCAATTCATGATTCATGATTCATGATTCATGATTCAATTCATGATTCATGAATCATGATTCAATTCATGATTCATGATTCAATTCATTATTCATGATTCGATTCATGATTCATGATTCATGATTCATGATTCAGTTCATGATTCATTTCATGATTCATGATTCAATTCATGATTCATGATTTATGATTCAAATCATGATTCATTATTCATTATTTAATTCATGATTCATGATTCGATTCATGATTCATGATTCAATTCATGATTCATGATTCATGATTCAATTCATGATTCATGATTCGATTAATGATTCATGATTCATGATTCATGATTCAATTCATGATTCATGATTCATGATTCAATTCATGATTCATGATTCATGATTCAATTCATGATTCATGATTCAATTTATGATTCTTGATTCGATTCATGATTTATGATTCATAATTCATGATTCGATTCATGATTCATGATTCATGATTCATGATTCAATTCATGATTCATGATTCAATTCATGATTCATGATTCCTGATTCGATTCATGATTCATGATTCATGATTCAATTCATGATTCATGATTCGATTTATGATTCATGATTCAATTCATGATTCATGATTTATGATTCAATTCATGATTCATTATTCAATTCATGATTCATGATTCGATTCATGATTCATGATTCATGATTCATGATTCAATTTATGATTCATGATTCATGATTCAATACATGATTCATGATTCATGATTCGATTCATGATTCATGATTCAATTCATGATTCATGATTCGATTCATGATTCGATTCAAGATTCATGATTCATGATTCAATTCATGATTCATGATTTGATTTATGATTCATGATTCAATTCATGATTCATGATTTATGATTCAATTCATGATTCATGATTAAATTCATGATTCATGATTTGATTCATGATTCATGATTCATGATTCAATTCATGAATTATGATTCATGATTCAATTCATGATTCATGATTCAATTCATGATTCATGATTTAATTCATGATTAATGATTAAATGATTCAATTCATGATTCATGATTCGATTCATGATTCATGATTCATGATTCGATTCATGATTCATGATTCATGATTCAATTCATGATTCATGACTTATGATTCAATTCATGATTCAATTCATGATTCATGATTCATGATTCGATTCATGATTAGATTCATGATTCATAATTTATGATTCGATTCATGATTCATGATTCAGGATTCATGATTCAATTCATGATTCATGATTCAATTCATGATTCATGATTCATGATTCATAAATCATGATTTGATTCATGATTCATGATTCATGATTCAATTCATGATTCATGATTCATGATTCGATTCATGATTCATGATTCAATTCATGATTTATGATTTATGATTCAAATCATGATTTATGATTCAATTTATTATTCAATTCATGATTCATGATTCAATTCATGATTCATGATTCATGATTCGATTCATGATTCATGATTCAATTCATGATTCATGATTTATTAATTCAATTCATGATTCATGATTCGATTCATGATTCATGATTCGATTCATGATTCATGATTCAATTCATGATTCATGATTTATGATTCAATTCATAATTTAATTCATGATTCATTTCATGATTCATGATTCGATTCATGATTCATGATTCGATTCATGATTCATGATTCAATTCATGATTCATGGTTCGATTCATGATTCATAATTCATTAATCATGATTCAGGATTCGATTCATGATTCATGATTAGATTTATGATTTATGATTCAAATCATGATTCATGATTCATTATTTAATTCATGATTCATGATTCGATTCATGATTCATGATTTAATTCATGATTCATGATTCGATTCATGATTCATGATTAGATTCATGATTTATGATTCAAATCATGATTCATGATTCATTATTTAATTCATGATTCATGATTCGATTCATGATTCATGATTCAATTTATGATTCATGATTCATTATTTAATTCATAATTCATGATTCGATTCATGATTCATGATTCAATTCATGATTCATGATTCATGATTCATGATTCATGATTCAATTCATGATTCATGATTCATGATTCATGATTCAATTCATGATTCATGATTCAATTCATGATTCATGATTCGATTCATGATTCATGATTCATTATTCATGATTCGATTCATGATTCATGATTCATGATTCATGATTCAATTCATGATTCATGATTCAATTCATGATTCATGATTCGATTCATGATTCATGATTCAATTCATGATTCATGATTAAATGATTCAATTCATGATTCATGATTCGATTCATGATTCATGATTCATGATTCGATTCATGATTCATGATTCATGATTCAATTCATGATTCATGATTCGATTTATGATTCATGATTCGATTCATGATTCATGATTCATGATTCATGATTCAATTTATGATTCATGATTCATGATTCAATACATGATTCATGATTCATGATTCGATTCATGATTCATGATTCAATTCATGATTCATGATTCGAATCATGATTCATGATTCATGATTCAATTCATGATTCATGATTCGATTCATGATTCATGATTCGATTCAAGATTCATGATTCATGATTTAATTCATGATTCATGATTCGATTTATGATTCATGATTCAATTCATGATTCATGATTCGATTCAAGATTCATGATTCATGATTCAATTCATGATTCATGATTCGATTTATGATTCATGATTCAATTCATGATTCATGATTTATGATTCAATTCATGATTCATGATTAAATTCATGATTCATGATTCGATTCATGATTCATAATTCATGATTCAATTCATGATTCATGATTCATGATTCAATTCATGATTCATGATTCATGATTCAATTCATGATTCATGATTCATGATTCAATTCATGATTCATGATTCATGATTCGATTCAAGATTCATGGTTCAATTCATGATTCATGATTCGATTCATGATTCATGATTCATAATTCATGATTCTATTCATGATTCATGATTCGATTCATGATTCATGATTCATGATTCAATTCATGATTCATGATTCATGATTCAATTCATGATTCATGATTCATGATTCAATTCATGATTCATGATTCATGATTCAATTCATGATTCATGATTCATGATTCGATTCAAGATTCATGGTTCAATTCATGATTCATGATTCGATTCATGATTCATGATTCATAATTCATGATTCAATTCATGATTCATGATTCAATTCATGATTCATGATTAAATGATTCAATTCATGATTCATGATTCGATTCATGATTCATGATTCATGATTCGATTCATGATTAGATTAATGATTCATAATTTATGATTCAATTCATGATTCATGATTCAGGATTCATGATTCAATTCATGATTCATGATTCAATTCATGATTCATGATTCATAAATCATGATTTGATTCATGATTCATGATTCATGATTCAATTCATGATTCATGATTCGATTCATGATATATGATTCAATTAATGATTTATGATTTATGATTCAATTCATGATTTATGATTCAATTTATTATTCAATTCATGATTCATGATTCAATTCATGATTCATGATTCATGATTCGATTCATGATTCATGATTCAATTCATGATTCATGATTCATTAATTCAATTCATGATTCATGATTCGATTCATGATTCATAATTCGATTCATGATTCATGATTCAACTCATGATTCATGATTTATGATTCAATTCATAATTCAATTCATGATTCATTTCATGATTCATGATTCGATTCATGATTCAATTCATGATTCATAATTCGATTCATGATTCATAATTCATTAATCATGATTCATCATTCGATTCATGATTCATGATTCATGATTCAATTCATGATTCATGATTCGATTCATGATTCATGATTAGATTCATGATTTATGATTCAAATCATGATTCATGATTCATTATTTAATTCATGATTCATGATTGATGATTCATGATTCAATTCATGATTCATGATTCGATTCATGATTCATGATTAGATTCATGATTTATGATTCAAATCATGATTCATGATTCATTATTTAATTCATGATTCATGATTCGATTCATGATTCATGATTCATGATTTAATTCATGATTCATGATTTGATTCATGATTCATGATTAGATTCATGATTTATGATTCAAATCATGATTCATGATTCATGATTCAATTTATGATTCATGATTCGATTCATGATTCATGATTCAATTTATGATTCATGATTCATTATTTAATTCATAATTCATGATTCGATTCATGATTCATGATTCAATTCATGATTCATGATTCAATTCATGATTCATGATTCATGATTCATGATTCAATTCATGATTCATGATTCATGATTCATGATTCAATTCATGATTCATGATTCAATTCAAGATTCATGATTCGATTCATGATTCATGATTCATTATTCATGATTCGATTCATGATTCATGATTCACGATTCATGATTCAATTCATGATTCATGATTAAATGATTCAATTCATGATTCATGATTCGATTCATGATTCATGATTCATGATTCGATTCATGATTCATGATTCATGATTCAATTCATGATTCATGATTCGATTTATGATTCATGATTCGATTCATGATTCATGATTCATGATTCATGATTCAATTTATGATTCATGATTCATATTTCAATACATGATTCATGATTCATGATTCGATTCATGATTCATGATTCAATTCATGATTCATGATTCGATTCATGATTCATGATTCGATTCAAGATTCATGATTCATGATTCAATTCATGATTCATGATTCGATTTATGATTCATGATTCAATTCATGATTCATGATTCGATTCAAGATTCATGATTCATGATTCAATTCATGATTCATGATTCGATTTATGATTCTTGATTCAATTCATGATTCATGATTTATGATTCAATTCATGATTCATGATTAAATTCATGATTCATGATTCGATTCATGATTCATGTTTCGATTCATGATTCATGATTCATGATTCAATTCATGATTCATGATTCATGATTCAATTCATGATTCATGATTCATGATTCAATTCATGATTCATGATTCATGATTCGATTCAAGATTCATGGTTCAATTCATGATTCATGATTCGATTCATGATTCATGATTCATAATTCATGATTCGATTCATGATTCATGATTCATGATTCAATTCATGATTCATGATTCAATTCATGATTCATGATTAAATGATTCAATTCATGATTCATGATTCGATTCATGATTCATGATTCATGATTCGATTCATGATTCATGATTCATGATTCAATTCATGATTCATGATTCGATTTATGATTCATGATTCAATTCATGATTCATGATTTATGATTCAATTCATGATTCAATTCATGATTCATGATTCATGATTCAATTCATAATTAGATTCATGATTCATAATTTATGATTCGATTCATGATTCATGATTCATAATTCATGATTCGATTCATGATTCATGATTCAATTCAAGATTCATGATTTGATTCATGATTCATAATTCATGATTCATGATTCATGATTCGATTCATGATTCATGATTCATGATTCAATTCATGATTCATGATTCGATTCATGATTCATGATTAGATTCATGATTTATGATTCAAATCATGATTCATGATTCATAATTTAATTCATGATTCATGATTTGATTCATGATTCCTGATTCAATTTATGATTCATGATTCATTATTTAATTCATAATTCATGATTCGATTCATGATTCATGATTCAATTCATGATTCATGATTCATGATTCAATTCATGATTCATGATTCATGATTCATGATTCAATTCATGATTCATGATTCATGATTCATGATTCAATTCATGATTCATGATTCAATTCATGATTCATGATTCGATTCATGATTCATGATTCATGATTCGATTCATGATTCATGATTCATAAATTCATGATTCGATTCATGATTCATGATTCAATTCATGATTAATGATTTAATTCATGATTAATAAATAAATGATTCAATTCATGATTCATGATTCGATTCATGATTCATGATTTATGATTCGATTCATGATTCATGATTCGATTTATGATTCATGATTCAATTCATGATTCATGATTTATGATTCAATTCATGATTCAATTCATGATTCATGATTCATGATTCAATTCATGATTAGATTCATGATTCATAATTTATGATTCGATTCATGATTCATGATACAGGATTCATGATTCAATTCATGATTCATGATTCAATTCATGATTCATGATTCATGATTCATAAATCATGATTTGATTCATGATTCATGATTCATGATTCAATTCATGATTAATGATTCGATTCATGATTCATGACTCAATTCTTGATTTATGATTTATGATTCAATTCATGATTTATGATTCAATTTATTATTCAATCATTATCATGATTCATGATTCGATTCATGATTCATGAATCGATTAATGATTCATGATTAGATTCATGATTCATAATTTATGATTCAATTCATAATTCAATTCATGATTCATTTCATGATTCATGATTCGATTCATGATTCATGATTCGATTCATGATTCATGATTCATAATTCATGATTCGATTCATGATTCATGATTCATGATTCATGGTTCGATTCATGATTCATGATTCGATTCATGATTCATAATTCATGATTCATGATTCATGATTCGATTCATGATTCATGATTCATGATTCAATTCATGATTCATGATTCGATTCATGATTCATGATTAGATTCATGATTTATGATTCAAATCATGATTCATGATTCATTATTTAATTCATGATTCATGATTCGATTCATGATTCATGATTCAATTTATGATTCATGATTCATTATTTAATTCATAATTCATGATTTGATTCATGATTCATGATTCAATTCATGATTCATGATTCATGATTCAATTCATGATTCATGATTCATGATTCATGATTCATGATTCAATTCATGATTCATGATTCATGATTCATGATTCAATTCATGATTCATGATTCAATTCATGATTCATGATTCGATTCATGATTCATGATTCATTATTCATAATTCGATTCATGATTCATGATTCATGATTCAATTCATGATTCATGATTCAATTCATGATTCATGATTCGATTCATGATTCATGATTCAATTCATGATTCATGATTAAATGATTCAATTCATGATTCATGATTCGAATCATGATTCATGATTCATGATTCGATTCATGATTCATGATTTAATTCATGATTCATGATTCATGATTCATGATTCAATTCATGATTCATGATTCGATTTATGATTCATGATTCGATTCATGATTCATGATTCATGATTCAATTTATGATTCATGATTTATGATTCAATACATGATTCATGATTCATGATTCGATTCATGATTCATGATTCAATTCATGATTCATGATTCGATTCATGATTCATGATTCGATTTAAGATTCATCATTCATGATTAAATTCATGATTCATGATTCGATTTATGATTCATGATTCAATTCATGATTCATGATTTATGATTCAATTCATGATTCATGATTCGATTCATGATTCAATTCATGATTCATGATTCATGATTCATGATTCAATTCATGATTCATTTCATGATTCATGATTCGATTCATGATTCATGATTCATGATTCAATTCATGATTCATGATTCGATTCATGATTCATGATTAGATTCATGATTTATGATTCAAATCATGATTCATGATTCATGATTCAATTCATGATTCATGATTCATGATTCAATTCATGATTCATTTCATGATTCATGATTCAATTCATGATTCATGATTCAATTCATGATTCATGATTTATGATTCAATTCATGAATCATGATTCATGATTCATGATTCAATTCATGATTCATGATTCATGATTCATGATTCAATTCATGATTCATTTCATGATTCATGATTCAATTCATGATTCATGATTCAATTCATGATTCATGATTTATGATTCAAATCATGATTCATGATTCATTATTTAATTCATGATTCATGATTCGATTCATGATTCATGATTCATAATTCATGATTCAATTCATGATTCATTTCATGATTCATGATTCAATTCATGATTCATGATTTATGATTCAAATCATGATTCATGATTCATTATTTGATTCATGATTCATGATTCGATTCATGATTCATGATTCAATTCATGATTCATGATTCATGATTCAATTCATGATTCATGATTCGATTAATGATTCATGATTCAATTCATGACTCATGAATCGATTCATAATTCATGATTCATAATTCATGATTCGATTCATGATTCATGATTCATGATTCATGATTCAATTCATAATTCATGATTCAATTCATGATTCATGATTCGATTCATGAATCATGATTCAATTCATGATTCATGATTAAATGATTCAATTCATGATTCATGATTCGATTCATGATTCATGATTCCCGATTCGATTCATGATTCATGATTCATGATTCAATTCATGATTCATGATTCAATTCATGATTCATGATTTATGATTCAATTCATGATTCATTATTCAATTCATGATTCATGATTCGATTCATGATTCATGATTCATGATTCATGATTCAATTTATGATTCATGATTCATGATTCAATACATGATTCATGATTCATGATTCGATTCATGATTCATGATTCGATTCATGATTCATGATTCGATTCATGATTCGATTCAAGATTCATGATTCATGATTCAATTCATGATTCATGATTCGATTCAAGATTCATGATTCATGATTCAATTCATGATTCATGATTCGATTTATTATTCATGATTCAATTCATGATTCATGATTTATGATTCAATTCATGATTCATGATTAAATTCATGATTCATGATTTGATTCATGATTCATGATTCATGATTCAATTCATGATTCATGATTAAATGATTCAATTCATGATTCATGATTCGATTCATGATTCATGATTCCTGATTCGATTCATGATTCATGATTCAATTCATGATTCATGATTCAATTTATGATTCATGATTCAATTCATGATTCATGATTTATGATTCAATTCATGATTCATTATTCAATTCATGATTCATGATTCGATTCATGATTCATGATTCAATTTATGATTCATGATTCATGATTCAAGATTTATGATTCAATTCATGATTCATTATTCAATTCATGATTCATGATTTGATTCATGATTCATGATTCATGAATCATGATTCAATTTATGATTCATGATTCATGATTCAATACATGATTCATGATTCATGATTCGATTCATGATTCATGATTCAATTCATGATTCATGATTCGATTCATGATTCGATTCAAGATTCATGATTCATGATTCAATTCATGATTCATAATTCGATTTATGATTCATGATTCAATTCATGATTCATGATTTATGATTCAATTCATGATTCATGATTAAATTCATGATTCATGATTTGATTCATGATTCATGATTCATTATTCAATTCATGATTCATGATTCATGATTCAATTCATGATTCATGATTCATGATTCGATTCATGATTCATGATTCAATTCATGATTCATTATTCGATTCATGATTCATGATTCATAATTCATGATTCGATTCATGATTCATGATTCAATTCATGATTCATGATTTAATTCATGATTAATAAATAAATGATTCAATTCATGATTCATGATTCGATTCATGATTCATGATTCATGATTCGATTCATGATTCATGATTCATGATTCAATTCATGATTCATGATTCGATTTATGATTCATGATTCAATTCATGATTCATGATTTATGATTCAATTCATGATTCAATTCATGATTCATGATTCATGATTCGATTCATGATTCGATTCATGATTCATGATTCCTGATTCGATTCATGATTCATGATTCATGATTCAATTCATGATTCATGATTCGATTTATGATTCATGATTCAATTCATGATTCATGATTTATGATTCAATTCATGATTCATTATTCAATTCATGATTCATGATTCGATTCATGATTCATGATTCATGATTCATGATTCAATTTATGATTCATGATTCATGATTCAATACATGATTCATGATTCATGATTCGATTCATGATTCATGATTCAATTCATGATTCATGATTCGATTCATGATTCGATTCAAGATTCATGATTCATGATTCAATTCATGATTCATGATTCGATTTATTATTCATGATTCAATTCATGATTCATGATTTATGATTCAATTCATGATTCATGATTAAATTCATGATTCATGATTTGATTCATGATTCATGATTCATGATTCAATTCATGATTCATGATTCATGATTCAATTCATGATTCATGATTCATGATTCGATTCATGATTCATGAATCAATTCATGATTCATGATTCGATTCATGATTCATGATTCATAATTCATGATTCGATTCATGATTCATGATTCAATTCATGATTAATGATTAAATGATTCAATTCATGATTCATGATTCGATTCATGATTCATGAA
>NW_027447633.1:0-27737 GCF_038048845.1 Mixophyes fleayi | reverse complement strand
GGAGGGAAAAGGGTTGTGGGGACAGTTTGTAGGGTGAGATGATGAGATTAGTGTAGAGACTTCATCTTCAGTTACTGGAGAGAATGAATCAAGGGTGAATTGGGTAATGTAGGTGAAGGTGGGTAGAGTGGGTGCAGTGTGTGGAATTTGGCATGAGGAAATATCTTGTTAAATGGTGTTGATTTTTTTCTTTGAAGTAAGTGTAATATCATGGGCTCTCAGAGGGAAAGGGAGAGGAGGTGCAGGTGGATATAGAAGTGAGTTGAAGGTGGTAAAGAGGCCACGTGGGATAGAAGACTGGTTGCATATTAGAGATTTGAAGAATGTTTGTTTGGCAATTGAAAGGGCAGTGCTGTAAGAGAAAAGGATGAATTTATAGTGGAGAAAATTGGATAGAAACGAGATTTCCTCCAGTGACGCTCTGTAGTACGGGAGCACTTTTGCAGGTAGCAGATCTGTTTGGGGTGTCATGGTTGGGGTTTGGTTTGTTGGAGATTGAATGTGGTAGCTGGAGCTGCATTCTCTAGTGCTGAAGTGAGTGTTTTGCTGTAGAAAGAGGCAGCCTGATTGGGCCTGCTTATGACATAGTTGGATGTAAGTGTATCTAGATGTAACTAGGTCTGATGTATCCTACTGTTGCAGAGCTGAATTCATCTTAAGGCGTGTCCGACTCAGCACATGTGTGCAAATACACAATATACAATTTTAAGTGCAGTTTTTTATAACGTATTTTATGGACAACTCAGCATGAGTCCCAAAGAACCCTCAATTTACACTATACCAGCAACTTGTAGTTTACTAAACCTTAATTCATATTGTAGTTTCACAAATTGTAATTTAACAACACCTGAAGAGCCATAGGTTGTCCAGTCCTGTTCTAGAAAATCATTGGAAAATACTAAAGAGTAGTGAATACATAGAAGGGCACTAAGCAGAGAGATCATGCTTTACCAAAGCATGGAATGTAAGAACACATTTAGTATCAAACTTCCTTAAATCCCTCCTGAATGGAACATAAAAATTGAGAGTACAAAGGATACTACTAGTCCAATGATTGTGAAGCCTGCAAGACCAGTGTAAAAAAATAAGGAAGGAGAAACATCCAAAACAACAGGAGAAGAGTTACTTGCAAGATGCAAATAATGTACATGATCACATGACCCTACAATCTACAAGACATTGAAAGAACAATAAGACCACTAAGAACTAGGATGCATACAAAAGAATACACTCTTACAGAACTTGGTCAACCACTTCAAGAATAACCATAACAGTCAGATAAAGGACTTTGGCTTCATAAGAACTAGCTTCTAAGATTAACCAAAATGAAAAGCTGACATACAGATACACCTGTCAAGACTTAGCCAAGTGGACCTACAGATTGACACTAGCCTCAAATTGACTAAACACAGTGAAAAATTTGTGATAAAATTAGGTCAGGGGATGAGAGGTTATTAAAAGGAAGCCTAGATCATAGTACAATACCATTCACCCTCAAAGGAAGCTGAATAGTAACAGAAAAAATGCTTGGGTTTCACGTTTGAGACAAGGATCACATTAAACCGTTGAACTGCCACCTACAAAACAGTGGAACTGACCTAGAAGTCCCTCTTCGACAACAACAGGATCCAAGGAGCACTGAGCTAGAATCAGGATATATATCCTTTTTTTCTGGCTAGCCTATGGAAGAGATGAAGAGACAACCAGCATCCACTCTACATCTGGGATTTGTACAAAATCATTATTTATTTTTCATTCTTAATTTTGTATTTACTCATTTCATCAAATTCCACCTTTTTTAACATCACCTTTTTAATAAGAAAAAGGAGATTAAAACAAAAGATTTGCATAGCCAACTGAGTTAGTGAAGGAAATATCAGTTGCAGTGAGTAATCATCAATTAAAGACCATCTGAGTATTTGTAACTGAAACAACTCATGCACAGAAATAATGACAGGAGAGGCCGTAGGCCAAACACACTTAAAATCATGTGTGTGTGTCATGTCATGTACTTACCTGAGGTTAAGTCACCTGCCTACCAAGCCAGGTAGGATAGCGTATAACTATAGACGCATGTGCAATATAATTTTTATTTATATATGGCACTTTGACTATTTATTGCCATTGCTCGTTCATGTTTTTTTGTATTTTTTATATCATTGTATTTTATTGAATTATTTCACTTAATTATTTATAATGTGAACTATTGTGATTTTAATATTTTAAACTTTAGCTGTGTATTACATATCTCTTGCTATATTCTGTTTGCCTGCTGGAGGGTCTGTTGTACTAGCCCTTGGCTTACAGATTAGCTGCAATTTTATTTACTTCTTGCATGTTGGTTCACTATGTAAGTGCATATATACCTAAGGTCATTAAATTCTTTGAGAACATACTACACTATATGTCCTTTCTTCATCTTGCCTATGAGTCTAAGAAAAACCTGGATGAAGATACAACAGGATTACAGATAAGCCCTTATGTTTTTATTTCTGGTATGCACATTTATATTGGAGTGCTTAGGTGGAGGGTCCCACATATTGAAGTGACTACCAGGGCCATCTTTTCCATTGGGCACAATGGGCAGCTGCCCGGGGGCCCCACTGGCAAGGGGGCCCCATAGGCACGGCGCTTAATAAGAATAAATAATCCTGCAAAAGAAAAAAACCTACAAGGGTCACTGAGCAAGTACATCTATCTATCTCTATCTCTATATATCTATATCTGTATCTGTATACATCTATATATCTATATCTATATCTAGGGGCCCCGGTGCACTGCTTTGCCCGGGGGCCCATAATGTTGTTAAGATGGCCCTGGTGACTACACTATTGTGTGATTCTCTCTGTTTATCCCTGTTTTCATGAGAGGACTCTGGTATCCAAAGGGGTCATCTGACCAGCATAACCAGCTGTTGAAGTGCCTATTTTATTCCTTTTTCTGGTACGCATATATCAGTGAATTATTCTGATTATATCTAAGGTGCCTACTCTCTATTTCTTTGGAACCAATTGTTATACATCTGGACTAACCTACCAGGCTTGGAGTGGTGCAGCCACCTGTACATATGGGACTTATGTTTTTATATTTTACAGGATTGTTCTAACCAGTGGAGCACCTATTGGGTCCTATATTGTCTATCATATATATATATATATATATATATATATAGTATCTAAATATAATAACTGCTATAACCTTTTGCCAAATTTAATCTTGTGTCGGTGTGGTTATTTTATGATATTATAATGGTAATCATATAAATGTGAACACTCAAAGTAGGTTGGGTGCATGAAAAGAGAGATATCAACACTATGCAGTGTATTTGTATTGCAAGCATTTTGCACGCCACTTGGTGGAACTCGGTGCTTGGATGTGCTCAAACTTGCACATTATCTGATATTTAAAATGAACTAGGTGGAGTGAGAGCAAATTTGGTGACCTTCCTTTGCTGTACCCATGGTTGAGGAGCTTGCATACAAACTAAATTGAAAACCTATTCAGACCCTTTGAAAGTTTATAAATGTTACTGGATTAAATTGATACTTTAGCAACCATTATTTTTATTGCAAGTTCACATGCTGCAACAAAAAAAAGATATTTGTCAGAAATGCTTTAAAAAAAAAATCTAAAAAATGATATATGTTACTTGCATAAGTATTCAGCTAGAGTTCCAATTTTCCCCAGATCTGTTCTAGCACTTGTGGATTGCCAAAGTCGTAGACTTTAAATGTAGTCAAAGTCAGGATTTTTACTGAACCACTCAAGGTCATTGGATTTGTTATTTGTAAGCCATGCCAGATTTGCTTTTGTCTTGTTCATAGAAATATTGTCATGCTAAAAGGTGAATTTTTCCCACTACTTTTTTGCTTTTGTAAGATATAGAAACAAGTGCTCTTTTACTAATCTATGCAGTTTTATTACACAAAGGCTCAATTAAGAATCTGAAATCAGGATCACAGAGAAACCATGTTTTCATAATTCTATACAAATGCGTCTGCTTGTATGGTAAGCATATGGTGACAACTCCAAGGATTAGCTCAGCATGATGGTGGCAACTGTGTGGCTTCTACTACTTCTTCTGAGGGAATTGAGCAGATTTGGGTTCTATGTTGAACATTTCACAAAATTAAGTGATTTTTAGACGTGCATTGAGGTGATAGATATTAGGATTCTGCCTATACTTTTTACTGGATGTGTTTTGCACTGACTGACTAGGTGACTATATAGGATAGAACATTTTTAAATGCAAATTGCCCAGTGTAATGAAATCATTGAAATATATTACAGTGATACATGTGTAACCCCCTGTCACTGTGTGTATTGTGGGGTGCAAAGGGTACACAGTGCACCTCCTTCTCAAGCCCTGGCTAGCTGATGGCCATGGGTGTAAATGATCAGGGGGTCCCTGCACATGCAGGTGTTTCTTTGTAGTTAGTGGGACACAGGTAATGTCACTTTGGTGCAGTGTAATAGAAGTCACATTAATTTGGGCGCCAGACCATCTCTATAACAAACTCAACTCTTTATTTACACTCCTCTTCCTCCAGCACGATAATCATAATGGTTGCAGCAATAAAGAAAAATATATACAGCTCCTTACTCTCTCCAGCACAGTTCTTAATGTTATCCAGATGTTATAACATAAATCATAGGTCTCTCTTACACTCCATACTCACAGCAGATCACCCTTTCTGCAGGGGCACTCACATGGATGCTAATAGGCAGGCAGCTTCTCTCCATGCAGCTCTGACACACATTGTGTACCTCTCAACTCAGGCCCGGCGCTCCCATTAGGCAAGGTTAGGCAATTGCCTAGGGTGCCGGGCTCTGCAGGGCGCCTCGAAATAAAAAAAAAGTGAAATCCACGGGGAGGAGAGGAGGGAAGGGGCTATTGAAACTTACCTGCATGAAGCTGCTCCTCTCTGCTTTGTCTTCTCCCCTCCGCTTACTGACAGTGACAGGCTGTGATGATGTCATCATCACGGCCCGACAGTGTCTGTGAGTGGAGGGGAGAAGACAGAGCAGAGAGGAGCAGCTTCATGCAGGTAAGTTAAAGAAAGACATGGGGAGGGAAGCGCAGCGGCGATTTTTAAAGGGGGGGGGGCGGCAATTTTTAAAGGGAGGGGGCGGCGATTTTTAAAGGGGGGGCGGCGATTTTTAAGGGGGGCGGGCGGCGAATTTCAAACTGTGCCTAGGGCGCCAAGGACCCTAGCACCGGCGCTGTCTCAACTGCAGCTCATCCCTCCTCTGCGGGGATGATGTCTCCTGTGCTCTGACACGTCACTCTGTGTACTCTCAGCCTCAGGATCTGACACTACAGCTACCTTGCCTCTTGTAGCAACCCTCACTCCAGGGCCTCTTCCATGCGAAGTGTCCCCCTCTCTCTTGGGTTCTCTATAGTGGCATGAGTTCTCCCCCTCATCCAGGGCACACATTCCTTGCTCTATGCACAGTCACCATGCTCAGACAGCCAGGCAATGCAGGGGAGCCTGGGAGCTTCCACCCCAGGTCCCCAGCTACCATCTCTCCTCTCCTGTGTCTCCTCTGTCTCTCTCCTTTCCCTCTCTATTTCTATCCCCCCTTAATGACAGCCCCTCCTTCTTCTCCCTCAGTCTCCAGGCTGGGCTGGGTTATCACCATGGTAACCAGTTTAGGTAACTTTTTATAAACTTCTAGCTTAGCCTCTAGGTGACCCCTCCTGTATTCACTGAGGTAAAGGTTTAACTAAAACACCACTAGGGGGGTGTTACACATGTAATAAAGACAAATGGATGACTCGAAAGTGTAAGTAGACTGGATTTTGAAGTTAGCATAAAAGGTTATGCAGGACATTTTAAAAGGGGCAAGTTTCAAAAGCGTAATGAGGGCATCCATCTATAACCATACTAGGTCGGATTTTTCAGCTTCACTGCCCAATCAATGATCTCTATACAGCATACTTGCCAACTCTCCCGGATTGTCCGGGAGACTCCCGCATTTTGCGAGAGTCTCCCGGACGAGTGTGGCAATCTCCCTGATAGGAAGGGGGAAAAATTTAGTTTAAACGCCGCGATTCACCCGGAATCGCGGCGTTTAGCCCCGCCCCCACTGTAAAATGACGCGATTTGCGTCATTCCGTCACGGGGGCGGGGCCAAAATGACGCGATTTCACAGCCCCGCCCCCTACACGCCCACGTCCCAGCCGGCATCTCCCAGAAAAAGAAAAAAAAATGTTGGCAAGTATGCTATACAGCCTGTTTTTTTTATCACCTACAAATTGAATTGCAAGCAAAATGCAAGAAAACTGGTAGGGAAACAGCCCAGTGTATAGCACTGTTGTTATTTATGCCATGTCATGCATTGTTGTAATGCTGAACCGAGGAGACAATGAAATTATGCAGACATTTCCTCATAGTAATCTCTTTGCTACATACATCATTATTTTTAATGTGGACAGCAAAGGCAACATGACATACAGATAAAAGATGTCTACGCTAAACCTTTTCCCCGGTGATTTTCTGATGTTTTTTTTCATTTAGAATGCAACAAGTGAAGCTCCCATGTAGATGAGACCTTTTAAGTGACAGCATTTTAATGATGCACAGGCAGAGGCCAATACTAACGGGACTTTATTCCCATTAGGAATTTTCTTTTCCAGCTGTGTAAAGTTAGAGCTAACAGATAACATTACTCTGAATACTTACACAAATACCGTAATTTTATTTTTTTTAAGGAATCTGCAGTAAAAAAAAAAAATATTGTGATTGGAAAAAGAGGTGCATTATCATCTAGGAACATTTGGAAACTTTCAGCAGATTTGAATACTTTATTGTTCTGAATGGTTTAGAGCACGCCTGGCCAACCTGTAGCTCTCCAGGTGTTGTGAAACTACAAGTCCCAGCATTCATTGCTAATTATTGTCTGGCGACCTGCTGGTAGAGCACGCTGGGCTTGTAGTATCTTAACACCTGGAGCATCAGTGAGTCTTTTTTTTTCCCTCTTGGAAGCTGCTGCAATTAATGCAGACACAGGGCCTGATTTTGAGACAGGAGCAAAGCAAAGAAAAGGAGCAACTTTGCACCTGGGCAAACCATGTTACAATGCAAGGGGTACAAATTGATTTATTTTTTTGCACGCAAGTAAAATACTGGCTGTATTTTCCATGTAGCACACAAATACTTGATAGTTTGATTTTTACACTGAAATTAAAGTTGATCTATGACATGACTATCTCAAGTATAAATCTGTCCCTACATTTTAAATTTACTTCCCCATCCGATGCAACATGGTTCTACCCAGGTGCAAAGTTACTCCTTTTCTTAGCTTTGCTCCAAACTTAAAATCAGGCCCACAGGGGACAATTCTAAATACAATGTTCTGCAGGTGTTCAACTCTGTGTCATGCTTTCTTCTTGCACTTCTTTGTGTTCTAATAACAAAAGCAATAGCAATTCTAAGTGAATAAATATATTGGTACACTTAAGGAGCTTATGTCGTAAGAAGTGTAGATGGTAAATCAGATTGTCTCAGAAAGGCTAGTAAATATGGTAAACATACACTTTGAAAGGTTATTTCAATAAGAAAATAGAATTTGCCATATGGGACTTTAATACAATTTGATATTCATGGATCACACCAAACACAACAGTGATTGTTAAGCAGGGAAAATGCTTGAAGAATGTTCTTTCTTTCACAGCTGTTTTATACAATATTTTGTATATATAGTTATATAGTTTTATATATATATATATATATATATATATATATATATATATATATATAGTTTTAAAAATATTTAAGAATTGACACATCAGTCTTGGTACAATGAACTGCAAATTATAATATTTTCGTTGCATACTGCTTTATAAGGCATGTCAAGCATTTGTATTTCTTTAAACCAAAGCATGAGGAAACCATGGCAACACACTGTACAGTATACACTAATGAGGCAATGCTTTCTTGTTCAACAGGCCTAGCAAAGACAGATTGGAAGGTAGGTAGACAGATAGACAGATGTTCACATTGACCTTTTGTTGACATATTTTTCTTTCATGTTCTTCTTCAATGGATTACACGTTATGCAAATAAGATGTAATGTTCTAAATATAGAAAACAATAAACTGTATGAACAGCGACGTATTCATAGTTCCAGCAATGGGGAGGGAGGGAGAGAAAAACGAATGTGAGAAAGAGGAAGGGAAGCTGAGGGGTGGAGAAGAGAGGAGAGAAGGGGAAGAGCAGGACTGGAGGGCAGCTGCCCAGATCAAAGACGAAGACGAGCAGATCAGCATCCTACCCAGGGGCAGGGTGAGCTGGGTCACGTGGCTACCTTCATTTTTTTCCACTTTAAAATGTTTCTAATAGGCTGCTGAGTGGAGTCTAGCCCCCCTGGCCAATATTTGTCAGCCCTTCCTTGATCGTACCCTGAGTGACTGTGCAACTGTCTGTCAGCCTAGGCGTTTCCTACTGATATCAACCAAAAAGTGAGAGCGGAATATATCTAAATTCTTCAAATATATATATATATATCATAGTGCAATTAGTACTTTACGCTACGCAAATGCACTTGCAGCCAACTCTACATGAGCCCAAATGTTTTTAAAAACTGCAGTATAACAATCCTTAAAATGTGTTCCCATAGACACTAAGGGGTAAATTTATCAAGCTGCGGGTTTGAAAATGTGGAGATGTTGCCTATAGCAGCCAATCAGGTTCCAGCTATATTTTGTAGAATGTACTAAATAAATAATAACTAGAATCTGATTGGTTGCTATAGGCAACACCTCCACTTTTTCAAACCTGCAGCTTGATAAATTTACCCCTAAACGTCATACCAGTGACTTTCCCCCAGCCATTTATTGCCAGTTGATATTGACAGCAATTTAGCCCATTGCTAAAACTCAACTGAAAAAAGCTGCTCTATTGAAATCATTGGCATCTGACAATTTCCTTGCGCACATAGCATAATTCTACAGTTAAGCAGTTATTTGTAGCTACTCTTTTCATGTCAAGTCTGAAAACAAAATAATTCAAAGTGGTGTAAAAAAATGGTGAAAAATCAACATAAACACAATTTTCAGTGTAAAAACAAACAAAGAAGCAAACACGATTTTCACATTTAAAACAACAGCAACATCTAACAGGAAATAAGGAAATTGATTAATTGAAAAATGCTAGCGCCTTTGAAAATAATTCTTTATATCTGGTTTGAGAAGGTGGAATTGTTCAGCATAATAAGCTAACTCATAGTTTCATGCCTATATCAATAGGCACAAAGATATTTGGAATTCATTTAAAGTGTTATCCAGGTCAAAGAAAAAGGGTCTGTAAAAAAGATTATTCCATAAAAAGATTGTTTTACAAACTGTGCCAAAATATCCCAAAATTACATTTTGGATGTAACGCATATGGGGAAAAAATACTTCCTAGCTTAATAAATATGTTTCTGGAGCTGAAATATGCAGTGTTATTTTTTTTGCAAAGGACCTCGATCATGAAGTGCAAAATGACAAGGGTATAGCGCAAAATCCCCTTTAGTGGCACTATGTACTTCGATTTGGTAGGTGTGCCAGGATTTATAACAAAGGGCATGGGTTTGCAGAGCAAGATGCTGCTATATATGAAAAAGTGAGTGGAGCTATGACATTCCTTTTTAAGTATGTAGACGGTACGCCACTACGCCTAGTTTTGCAGAGCAGTTCAAAAACTAAGTTAAATATGAAGAGAAAATCCATTTCCTGGACATTCCTTGCTTTATGGAAGAGTGTGCCATTATTATTACACAAAAATGACTTTATTTTATTCTCTGAGCTGCATGAGTTCTGGGCTCATTCTACATTCTAAATAAAATGCATTTTGCACCTCTCAGTTGCAGTTCAACAGAGCAGAGCATTTTAGGATCACTTTGTAAAAAAATCTTCAAACACACATAAATGAAACAGGTAATGAAGGCAATCCCATCGACTCTATACCATGATTAATGTAAGCCATACATGAGGCTAAACCAAGCAGTATGGCACAGTAGGAGAAAAGTGATGGATGTCATTTAAAGAAAGGGGTGGTACAATATTAAGTTGGATTTTGATAAGTGTGTGGAGTGTGACGATTACACCTCTGCATAGTGTGCCACTCCACACAATCCTACGCACAACTCCTCAAAGCGCAGAGTAGGAATGCACCTTGAAGTGCACTGAGCATTTAGGGATTTTGTGATGTCTGTCTTGTGAGCTTTGTAAATGAGGTCTGGTGTTCAAAAAACAGCAATATTGAGCAAACACATTAAACAGTGTTCTTAATTAATAAGCTGTAGAAGTTGCAATTCTATGAGTTTCTTTTTAAGCAACCCTTTAACCCTTGCAAGTGCAAGTTTGAAAACCAGTCAAGCATAAAGTACACTTCACATCTCAATTGTTATAATCAAGAGTACCAGACCATCTCTTGATGAACTCCACTTTTTTACACCTCCAGCACACACAAATAAATAGTTGATAGTGTTTCACAGATAATCCACATGCACTGATACTGTGCACCTTTTAATCGAAAGGCAAATAATCAAATATAAGGCAAGTCTAACTCTTTTAATCCAACGGGAAATTCAAGCCAGATCAACTTCTTGTAATCCACTGGAAAGAAAAACTGAAAAATTAAAAAGAATCAATTAAACCGGACTACCTTTAGCTGCACAGCCAATCGCAAGCAGGTTTCCGCAGGCTAGCCATTCTGTCACTGGCTGTTGGTGAATGGTAGTCAAGGGTTGGGTACAATTTTTCTGACAGTGAAAAAATGACAGTCGCTAGATCTGTTTCTCACGACCCAGCTCTGACAGCATGGGAAAGTCCCATGTTGTAAATAGAGCTAGCAGCCGTCATTTTTCCATTATGTGGTCGCAGCTCCTGACTGTAGGAGTTGGTATTCATCAGTTCTGCAGGGTTTTTTAATTTTAACAAGCATGTTCCGGAGGATTAATTGGGTTTTAAACCCTGTAAGGATACTATTTTTTTTGTTACACGCTTTGAAAAATTTTACAGGGTTTTTTTTATGGACAACAACGGACCATTGTGATAACTTTTATTAAAGTAAGATTGTTTCCATTACAGATCAAGAAATAACCTGGTGGTTGGTAAGTATTACTGCAGGTTTTTTTAGTTTTGTTTTTTAAATAAATTTATTGGTAAAATAAGGTTTATGGCTTATTTAAATTTTGTGTTGGGGCACTACAGGTCGCAAAAGGCCCTGGATGGCATGGCATGCCAGGACTTCTGTTTCCCCAAGTGCCAGCATCGCCTGGCAGCCATGGGTATTCTGCGGCTTGTATATTACTTGATATTTTCCTTTTTCTTCCAATGGGACCATTCATTTCAATTGTATTTATAAATGTAGCATATATGCTGGAAATCCATTTAAAATTAATGAAAAAAGCCACATATTTTAAAAACATTGCTGGTGAAATCACACATTTTAAATAATGGTATCTTTTAATGTGATCCAATAGGGGGAAAACTCAGCCGATGGGACTGGCTGAAGATTTTTTTCAATTTATTTAATTACTACTAGAGTGTTTGCCATTCATTTCAATGGTCTGATTCATTTTAAACCTCTGAAAAACACAGAGCGTTTGGACAATGAATCCCTGGGGTTTTTGGTGATGTGCAGCAATTTTGATCAATTTAAAAAAGGGGAAAAAGTCAACCCTGAGAAGATTCCCCTAAAGTGTCTTTCCTTCAACCTATGATGACACCATGTAGATGAAGGATACCATTAAAAAACTGGTCCAGAATGGCTGCTTCCCTTTAATATTAGTATTCAATGTATAATCCTGATAGCGCAGTGAATCTGGAGGCTGAAAATGTACGCTCCTCAGGACGATATGTCGGCCTAAAGCTCTGTAATATTCAATTTCACTAGAATCTCTATTGCTTTTTCCATAGGATAACACATGGAACCTTCAGGCAACCAATGTAAATATTAATAACATAATCTTCTTTCACATACTGCTCAGCCTATCTTGGTGAAATACTGGAAAAATAGTAGCCTGTGGCCTATTACAAATTGCCTTGTTCTCAAAAAGCTTAAAGTGCATTGTAATGAGAAAATATATATGCAATGAGTTTCTGATGCTATACTGCACTGAATAGACTTTCAGGCCATATCAAGTGATGAGCACCATGAATTGTTATGAGTGTTATGTTAGTGTTATGAGTAACACATGCATTAAAAATATTTCATATAATCCGTAAAATACTGTATGAGAAATTTCATTTTATTTACATATACAATTAATTATGCTAATTACATGAACATTTTCAGCAAAACAATGATATTTATGTTTCAATGTCTGTTCCTAGACCACTGTTCCTATTAATGCAGCCTGCAAGGACATTCAATTTTTTTTTTTCTCTTTGTTATTTTAGGAAGACAGGGGAATCCTTGTTTAGAAAAGAGCAGTCTACAATGGCAAATTGAGCTATGCGACCAATATTCTTAATTTTACCCTTACACAGTTCTAACATTACCCGAAGCCTAAACCTAAATCAAGGTGCAGACCTAGACTTAGGGGTATGTTCACTAAACTGCAGGTTTGAAAAAGTGGAGATGTTGCCTATAGCAACCAAACAGATTCTAGCTATCATATATTTAGTGCATGCTACAAACTGACAGCTAGAATCTGGTTGGTTGCTATAGGCAGCATCTCCCTTTTTTCAAACCTGCAGCTTGATAAATTTACCCCTAAGAGTTATATATATTTGAAGTCTGATTCATTCAGACACAGAATAGCTTTCTTCTTCACTGACAAAGATAAGTATTACATGGGATAAATTTCCTTTACTTATAAATTATTTCCTAACTCTAAAAGGTCTTTAATCACAAGCATTACTACACCTACCAGTGTCTATTCTAAATCCTTACCTAACAGTGCTATCTGGTGATCCTAGACCTGAACTATATACTTACTACTTACTTTATTTGATCTACTTTATTTGGGAACTTTAACCTAATAAAAAAAAAAATAAGGGATAATAGGAATTAAGCATAAGATAATCACACCTGTGGTTTCCAGGGACTGTACTCTCCAATCACCATTTTTTCAAACCCGCAGTTTAGTAAATATACCCCTTAGTGTCATGCCAAGCACTAATCCAAGCCTAAATCCAATATAAAAACCTAACTCAGGCTCTATAATATGTCCTAAAAGAACTATTAGGGCTAGATTTACTAAGCTGCGGGTTTGAAAAAGTGGGGATGTTGCCTATAGCAACCAATCAGATTCTAGCTGTCATTTTGTAGAATGTACTAAATGAATGAAAGCTAGAATCTGATTGGTTGCTATAGGCAACATCCCCACTTTTTCAAACCCGCGGCTTAGTAAATCTAGCCCTTAGTCTCCCCCGTTTCTAAGTGTAAAAACCCCTAAACAGCATCTTGTGAAACAGAGGAGATTTAAACTATGATTTGTGCTTTCTTGAGAAGCTTAATACACTCTATTTTTTTGGATGCAGCTGAAAGACACCTTTCACATTTTGCAAAATGGTATGGGAGTCTGCTAAATCAATCTTTGTCTTGGGGCTATTCATGTCTTAGAGCAGTCATGTTTGTAAATGGAAAAATGATTATACATTGCTATGTTTGTACACTTTACTGGATATTAATTTACAATTGCTTTAAATGATGAATACTTCTGTACATTATTATCATTGGCTTGGTACTGCACATTGCTACAGCTATACATTATTCCTATGGTCTGTAGTGCTTTGTTGTTCTTATTACTCAGGTGCACTCATAATGACTGGGAATTACTACTCCTCTATACAATAGACAGGTATTGTTTAGTCCTCAGTATTAATTCTGGGCATTACTACTGCTGTGGCCTATTTGCTATTCAATATTGAAATATGTCAAGTTTCTGTAACTTTTTCTTCTTTACGAATCAACTTGGAAAGCTCTAATAATACCTGGAGGTTCCTGTGGTTAGTTTACAAAGAATATTTATTATAGGGTAGTAGCTCTCACATACATTATACATCAAATCAGCTTCACAAGTCAGGAAAAGAATAACAAAGTAACAGGTTGGATGTGAGTACTATAATTATTTCTATATGCAGGAACATGACCCAGTTCCTCCTGAAGCTTTGATAGAACCATGTTGTAACGCTGCAATTACGTTTTCAGCAGAACTATAACAAGATTAGGTTATACATTATTAACCAGCTGCCCTTAAGGTTCTTTGGTTATATT
This sequence comes from Mixophyes fleayi, assembly GCF_038048845.1. NCBI lineage: Eukaryota > Metazoa > Chordata > Amphibia > Anura > Limnodynastidae > Mixophyes > Mixophyes fleayi. Next base: position 13,524 of record NW_027447633.1, on the reverse strand, counting down.
ATAACATATTCCAAACTGCTACTCTCCGGAGTCCAAATGTTAGGTGTGGATGTAGAATTTTACATGGGGTACATATTCTCTTTACACTCTCTCTGTCTCTCTTTCTCTGTATAAAATACATATATATACATGCATATATATATATACATATATATATATATATATATATATATATATATATATATATATATATATTTATATATATATATATATATATATATATATATATATATATATATATACACACACACATATGTGTATATATATATATATATATATATATATATATATATATATATATATATATATATATATATATATACATATATGTGCACTGATTTGCTCTCTGATATTAGAAAATGAAATACTAATTCTACTGAGTACTGCACCTTGATTAACAGCTATATAATCTGTATAATAACAGGTTTTTTGAAATGGTTCAGTTTTTAACACTACCGCTTCCATATCACTATGTTTAGAGAGATCAAAAGTTGGAAAAAGGACTGGGTTCAGTAAATTTTAGGCAATTTTCATAATTCCTTCATCTTAGTGTAACCCCCTGTCACTGTGTGTGCGATCCTGGGGTGCATTGGTGTGCAATGCATTTCTTCACTTGCCCTTTCCTCTGCCCTGGCTAGCTCTCTAGCATGGGCATTAATGACCAGAGGGTGTCAAGGTGTTGTAACTTAGGGTGCAATGTAAACAGATGTTTCAATGATTTTGACGGTAGATCATCTTTATAAAAATAAAATATTTATTTGCATTTCTCTTAACTCTAACAAAATATTTTGATTGCAAATAGCACTGAAATAAATATATACATCTCCTTTCTCACTCCAGCACCATTAGTCACCCCTCCTCTGCAGAGGAGACCTCATCCCTTGGGCTATAACACATGCTCGCTGTGCTCTCTCTGCTCCTCCCGGGAATTTCACTCTCACAGTCCCTCACACACCCCTTGGGCTTTAACACCCTCTCTTGTGTCCTCTCTGTCCGTCTGGGTCACATTATAAATGGCTACACTGCATCTTACAGCAACCCTCTTCATAGGGTCACTTTACATGCACTTCCCTCTCTAGACAGCACAAGCCTGATTCATCTTGGCATGCAATGTCATCGCAACTTGCGTTTAAATAAATCGTGTGTAACTTGCATGCATGTCCGCATGTATTCATGCACAATCGGATCACAAGTACACTCTGGCTAAAATGAACTTGTCCTATGCAGACTGACATAACAGACTACAGGATACACACAGGCATATGTGCAATATAATATCCCATGAGACAACACACATAAAAATACTGTTTTTGGAATGTGAAGGGAAAACAGAGCACCCGGAGGAAACCCACGCAAACACGGGGAGAATATACAAACTCCACACAGATAAGCCCATGGTCGGCAATTGAACTCAGGACGTCAGTGATGTGAGACAGAAGAGCTAACCACTAAGACACCATTAAAAACAGCTTTATTGGCAACCTATCAAGGGCATTACCAAAACATCAGATAAGCTGATCCGACACATCTATAATGCAGCTAAGCTACAAATAGCTAGTGAATGGAAGAAGGCTTCACAACCTTCTAGAGAGGGTATTATGAAAATAACTTGGCACACGACATCCATGGAATATGTGACTAGTCTCCTCCATGACACAGTTCCCGCGTTTCACAAAGTATGGGATTCTTGGTATAGCTTTAACAACAGCTCTATGCCAGGTCTATCATAAGCCTTAGCTGATCTCTCCTTCTTATCTTTTTTCATTCTCTATAAACTCTATTTCTCCTATTCTTTTTATGTTCCCTCTGATCACATATACCCCTTTGTTCCCTCCCTGTCCTGCCTTCCCCCCGTACCTCCCCAAAAAAAAAAAAATTCATGGCAGCTTGTTATATTTGCTGGATATGTCCAACGGTACAGGACGTACAATTGGAATTAGGATAATTTTCTATCTCAACATTCACTTTGTAGATCTGTAACTAATTCCATCTCGGTGTGTACTTAGATGTGAAAAGTATTCGCATATCTTTTATGTTATTCCTATAAGTTTTTTACTTTTCTTACCTGTAATCTTTGTATTTTGTAATCCGAGTACTTGGATACTATGTATGACATCTACTGTTGTGGTTTATACATATCTGCTGTTATAAATAAAAAGTTTAAAAAAAACAAAAAAAAAACAGCTTTATTGGGAATTTCTTTATACATGAAATGCATAAATCAGGATGTTCTCAATGAGTACTGTACATAATTTTTTTTTTATAGTTGCTCTTACTTGAAAACACATGTTCTGGCATGCATATGTGTCAGTCAGCACGAATCAGCACTTACATCTGCCCTCTAGCTAGTGCAAATGATACACCATATGGACAAAAGTATTTGGCCACACCTGTTAATTATTGAATTGAGGTGTTTCAATCAGACCCGTTGCCAGAGGTGTATAAAATCAAGCACCAAGCCATGCAGTCTCTATTTGCAAACATTTGTGATACAAAATGGGTCGTTCTGAAGAGCTCATTGACTTTAAACGTGGTACTGTGATCAGATGCCACCTTTGCAAGGAAACGGTTCGTGAAATTTCATCCCTGCTGGCTATTCCACGGTCAACTGTAAGTGATATTATTAGGAAGTGGAAGCATTTAGGAACAACAGCAACTCGGCCACGAAGCGGAAGACCGCGTAAAATCACAGAGCGGGGTCACTGACTGCTAAGGCGCTTGGTGCGTAAAAGTCGCCAACATTCTACTGATTCCAGTTCCGAACTTTTGGCTGAAGAGTTCTGAACTTCCACTGGCATTAATGTAAGCACAAAAACTGTGCGGCAGAAGCTTAATGGAAGGGGTTTCCATGGCCGAGCAACTACATGCAAGCCTCACATCACCAAGACCAATGGCAAGCATCAGATGGAGTGGTGTAAAGCACACCGACACTGGACTGTGGAGCAGTGGAAACGTGTTCTGTGGAGTGACGAATCACGCTTCTCTGTTTGTCAGTCAGATGGGCGAGTCTGGGTTTAGCGGATGCCAGGAGAACATTACCTGAATGACTGCATTATGCCAATTGTGAAGTTTGGTAGAGGAGGAATAATGATGTGGGGCTGTTTTTCAGGGTTTGGGCTAGGCCCCTTATCTCCATTGTAGAGCAATCTTAATGCTTCCGCATACCAAGTCATTTTGCACAATACTATGCTTCCAACTTTGTGGCAACAGTTTGGGGAAGGCCCTTTTGTATTCTAACATGACTGTGCCCCAGTGCACAAAGCAAGGACTACAAAGACGTAGTTTGATGAGTTCAGTGTGGAAGAACTTGACTGGCCCACACAGAGCCCTGACCTCAACCCCATCGAACACCTTTGGGAAACTGGAATGAAGATAACGAGCCAGGCCTTCTCTTCCAACATCAGTGCCTGACCTCATAAATGCTCTACAGAATGGATGGGCACAAATTCCCACAGAAACACTCCAACATCTTGGGGAAAGCCTTCCAAGAAGAGTGGAAGCTGTTATCGCTGCAAAAGGGGGAACAACTCCATATTAAAGTATATGTATTTAAACACAATGTCATTACAGTCCCTGTTGCTGTAATTGTTAAGTTGTCCGAATACTTTTTGTCCATATAGTGTTTGTCTAAAAATTATTCCGCCCTTCAAGTCGTAACCATCGGAAGTGTCAATTGCGTACGGACATGAATTATTATTATTATTATTATTATTATCCTTTATTTGTTATGCACCACAAGATTTCCGCAGTGCCGTACACAATTGCATGCAATTGTTTTCACCGGTGTAATGTCAGTTTTTGAACATACACAGAGCAATTTCACGCAAGATACATCACACAATGGGACTTACGTCCGAAGATGAATGCTGCCACTATTAATTGACTCCATGCTGCTTTGTCAGCAAAACCCCTTCTTTATTGGGGACCCCCTTTTTACTTTTGGGGGCTCTCCTTTATTGTTATGGATACTCACTTCCCTTCATGTGGCTCTCTGAACTTGGGAATGTTTTCCGCTCTTTATATTCAGCCACACTATTTCTCCCTCAAATCTGTCCTGTTTCACTCTTACTGTCAGTTATGATTTACTTTGGCCCCTCGTAGTAGCAGGTTAAGGAACCGCTCCTAAATTTGCCAGGGGATCATGGAATCTCTTCCCCTCTGTCCCTGGTCCCAGAAGTATACACTCTCCTCACACACTTCTCTCCAACTCATACCTGCCTTGAGTTGCTAAGCAACAGTTTCTGCTGTGTTTCCTCTGGGTCCTAGTGCTGGGGCCACATACTCAGTAACTGGGATGTGTGAATAACATTGCCAGAGGGGGGCGTTATATTAGAAAAAGAGCTTGTACATAACTATTATAATAGGCAAATTTCTCCCTTCAGCTGGGCTCACACTAGGGATACCAAATTTTCCATTTTCCATTTCATGAACTAATTGGAGACTGTCACTCACCGGACTGTGAGTGCTTCTTCCCGGACATTTAGGAACCGTGGCCGTCCTCCATCCTGAGGGACTGCGCATGCGCAGCCCTTTCTATACCTCCAGTGTATGTTCCTTTAACTTAATTGGCAGATCAGGCAACCTCCCTATATTAAGCACCTGTGGTCAACACCACGTTGCCTGATCTTGGAGTCTCATTCCCCATGAGTCTCTGAAGGTGTTCCTGTGTTTCCTTGTTTATTCAGCCCTGCTGATTCCTGTGGTTTCCAAACCACTTCTACCTCTGTGGTTTCCAAACCACTTCTGCTACTGTGGTTCCCATACCACTTCTACCATCTACTGTATCATCGTGACTGTGAGCTGATTCCTATCCGCTGCCTCCGTGCACTACAGTCTTCTAATCACTTCAACTCTACCATGTATCATTTGGACTGTTAGCTGATGCCTATCCGCTGCCTCCGTGCATTACAGGCTTCAACCACATCCACTCACCTGTTCATGATTGTGACTGCCAGCTGATTCCTATCCGCTGCCTCCGTGCACTACAGGCTTCAACCTGCAACTCGTCTGTGTTTCATCATCGTGACTGTTTGGCTGATTCCTATCCGCTGCCTCCGTGCACTACAGTCTTCAACCTGCAACTCGTCTGTGTTTCATCATCGTGACTGCTAGCTGATTCCTACCCGCTGCCTCCGTGCACTACAGTCTTCAACCTGCAACCCGTCTGTGTTTCATCGTGACTGTTTAGCTGATTCCTATCCGCTGCCTCTGTGCGCTTCAGTCTTCAGTCCTTGTCTACTCTACCGTGTTTCCTTGAGTCTGCTGCCACTATTGCTACCCGCTACTCTCCGTGATCATCTGTTCCAGTTCAACTCTGCTCCGGTGTTCCATCGTTACTGCACCTGCTGGTTGCTATTGGTTACCTCCGTGTTCCCGCAGAGACCCGCTGCTGTTACTTCTCAGCGCTACTCATCCATCTACTGCTGATCCGCTCTCCACGCCTTCCTGTGTTCCCTGCTGGTCTACCTACCTGTGCGCTGCACCTGCTAGACCCCTGCTTCACCCATCCAGGGACTTGTATCCTGCTGGCCTCCTGCCCTTCAGGTATCTCTGCACTCCTGTCTGACTGCCTTCTCCTGAACCACGGTATGCATACTTCCCATTGACTGTGCTGTGTATTGCATACCTTGCTGGACTGTGTTGGTTCTCCTCTGGAGTGTACTATCCGCTGAGTCTATTGCCATCATTGACTGTGTTGGTTCTCCTCTGGAGTGTACTATCTGCTGACTCTACTGCCATCATTGACTGTGTTATCTCATGCCGGATTACTTCAAGAGACTTTCTATATTGGCAGTGTTGTTCAGTCATTTATACATTTATATTGTGCATATTACTGTGGATCAAAGTCAAGGTGCCCGTGTATATATTGTGTTGCAGTCTCTCCCCGTGCACCTCCTCACATATATATTCAGTAGTACAACTTGCTAGTGGCAGACCACTGACTCCTGTTTACAGTTTCACCTGTTCCAGTATCCTCTCTCATAGCAGTGGTACAACTTGCTAACGCAGACCACTGACTCCCCGGATACCTCCACTTGGATTCCATTCCTTCACTCAGACAGCGGTACAACTTGCTATCCGCAGCCCGCTGACTCTCATCACCTCCTCGTTTCTGTTGGACATTCCTCCTCACTATAGCAGTGGTACAACTTGCTACCGCAGACCACTGACTACCTTCACGTGTCCTTTGTCCATACAGTTCCTCGTGTATTACTACCTCCATATTGCCAGTGCTGCTAGTCATAGACTTTCCTGAGCATCTCATCATCTGCTATTTCCTGTTCCGTGATCACCCTGCTACCAGAGTACCATATTACCACCTATACTGCTCTGGTAAGCCTATCACCTGGTGATCCCTGGGTAAAGACTCCTAGTGCCCGTGACAGTAAGATCAGGCCATGACAGACCCAGATACGGAACCTACTGCTAAAGAGATGCTGCAGCATCTGGTCAGCCGTGTGGAGCAACAGGATGCTCGCCAACAGCTGTTACTTCAATGTTACCAATCGTTAACCTCCCAAGGAACATCTGGACAGACTGTTACAGCTAGTATTGAAGCTCCTGTGCTTTCCTCCGTTTCCCCAGTGCCATCCCAGGTGTCTACAGCTCCTACGCTTCACCTGCCTACTCCGTCAAAATATGACGGGGACCCCAAAACTTGTAGAGGTTTCCTTAACCAATGTTCAGTCCATTTTGAACTCCAACCTCAAAATTTTTCTACCCATCGTTCCAGAGTGGCCTATCTTATCTCATTGTTTTCTGGACAAGCCCTGGCTTGGGCCTCCCCTCTGTGGGAAAGAAACGATCCAATTCTACAAGATAGTGCCAAATTCATTTCCACGTTTCGAAGTGTGTTCGATGAACCAGGTCGTGTGACCTCCGCTGCTTCCAGCATTCTTCGTTTGCGACAAGGCTCCCATACAGTAGGACAGTATGTCATTCAATTTAGGATCTTAGCCTCTGAACTTCAGTGGAACACTGAAGCATTAGTTGCCGCCTTCTGGCAGGGGCTCTCCGATAAAATTAAAGATGCACTGACTACCCAAGAGCTTCCTTCGTCACTAGAAGATTTGATCTCTCTTTGCCATCGTGTAGACATGAGATTTCGTGAAAGAGAATCTGAGAAAACAACTTCTGCTAAAGCACCTCTTCGTTTAAACCCTCAATTTCGTCCAGTTTCACCTTCTGTGATTCCCATGGAGATAGGACGTTCCAAATTATCTTTAGAAGAGAGGAAACGAAGAGTAAAGAATAGACTCTGTATCTATTGTGCTGATTCCACACATATGCTCAGTTCTTGCCCTAAGAAATCGGGAAATGCCAGGCCCTAACTAGTTCTGGAGAGGTGAAGTTAGGGTCCCTGGAGTCCTCTCCATTGTCTATGAAATCTAAAGTCTGCGCTTTCGATGTTACGATTTCCTTTGCTACCAAATCCTTTGAGTCACAGGCATTGATTGATTCCGGAGCAGCAGGAAATTTCATTTCTAAATCACTAGTGAATCAATGGTCCCTACCAGTGATCACTTTAAAAACACCCATTACTGTGACGGCTATAGATGGATCACGTCTCATCAATGGTCTCATCACCCAGAGTACGTCTCCAGTAACCCTTCAGATTGGTGTACTACACCATGAAGAAATTTCGTTTTTAATTCTTCCTGTTACGACAAGTCCGATTGTCTTAGGCCTTCCATGGCTTCAATGTCACTCTCCCCAGATTGACTGGCGCACCCCTCAAGTTACGTCTTGGGGGCCTGAATGTCACCATCGTTGTCTCTCTCAAGTTATTCCTCTTAAAGTACAGCAATCTTCCATCTCATCTTCCTCCCCGGGACTCCCTCCTCAGTATGCTTCATTTGCCGATGTGTTTGATAAAGCTCAGTCTGAACGTCTTCCTCCTCATCGTTCTTGGGATTGTCCGATCGACCTTCTACCTGGCAAGACTCCTCCCAGGGGTCGGGTCTATCCTCTCTCGTTACCTGAAACTCAAGCCACATCTGAGTACATACAGGAGAATCTCCAGCGTGGGTTCATTCGACCTTCCACCTCTCCCGCTGGAGCTGGGTTCTTCTTCGTCAAAAAGAAGGATGGATCATTACGCCCTTGTATAGATTTTCGTGGACTCAACGCCATTACTATCAAGAATCGGTATCCCATTCCGCTGATCACTGAGCTATTTGATCGCATCAAGGGAGCTCGGATATTTACTAAGTTGGATCTTCGTGGTGCCTACAATTTAATTAGAATCCGTTCCGGTGACGAATGGAAGACCGCGTTTAACACCAGAGATGGGCATTACGAATATTTAGTAATGCCCTTCGGGCTGTGTAATGCCCCCGCGGTTTTCCAGGGTTTCATCAATGAGATCTTTCGGGACTTATTATATGTATGTGTCGTTGTCTACCTGGACGACATATTGATCTTCTCACAGGACCTGCCTTCTCATCACCAACATGTGGCAGAGGTCCTCTCCAGACTACGGAAAAACTCATTGTTCTGTAAATTGGAAAAATGTTCATTCGAGTTACCCCAGATTCCATTCTTGGGGTATATAGTTTCCGGAGTTGGCCTGAAGATGGATCCAGACAAAGTAAATGCTGTACTACATTGGCCTCAGCCAACTACTCTTCGTGCCATCCAGCGTTTTTTAGGTTTTGCCAATTACTATAGACGCTTCATTCAAGACTTCTCATCCATTGCATCTCCCATTGTGGCCTTAACTCGGAAAGGGGCTAATACTAAGCAATGGTCATCTGAGGCTCTCCAAGCCTTTCAAATCCTCAAAGAGTCCTTCTCGTCTGCTCCCATTCTGCGACAACCTGATGTGACACTCCCCTTCTTCCTAGAAGTAGATGCCTCTAATGTGGGCTTAGGAGCTATTCTCTCCCAACGCTCGGAGCAACAAAAATTACATCCTTGTGCCTTCTACTCTCGGGGTCTTCTGCCCGCAGAGAAAAACTATACTATCGGGGACAAGGAGTTGCTGGCCATCAAAGCTGCATTAGAGGAATGGAGATACTTGTTGGAAGGAGCTCGCCATCCGGTGACGATCTTCACGGATCATAAGAACTTGTCATATTTGCAATCTGCTCAATGCTTGAACCCTCGTCAAGCAAGATGGTCTCTTTTCTTTTCCCGTTTTGAATTAATTATAACCTTCAAACCAGCTGCTAAGAACAAGAAAGCTGACGCTCTATCTCGAGCTTTTGTGACGTCCTCTGATGTAGAAGAGGTTCCCAACCATGCTATTCTAGACCCCAAATGTATTTCTCTGGCTGCTTCATCCACCAAAATGCTACCATTTGGGAAGACCCTCGTGCCTCCTACTCTGAGGAGGAAAATCCTTTCGTGGTTCCATGCCTCTCGTTTTTCTGGACACGCCGGTGAACATAAGACCTTTGAGATTCTCTCTCGTAGTTACTGGTGGCCTTCAATGAGGAGAGACGTCAAAGAGTTTATTGCTTCCTGTGATTTATGTTCTCAGTTCAAATCCTCCCGCAGAACTCCAGCAGGGTTGCTGCGACCACTACCCATTCCGTCCAAGCCTTGGACCCATATTAGTATGGATTTCGTTACTGATTTGCCACCAAGTAAGAATCACAATACTATTTGGGTAGTGGTAGACAGATTTTCGAAGATGGCTCATTTCGTCCCTCTGTCCGGTTTACCTTCCTCGTCTACTCTGGCTGAACATTTCATTAAAGAAATCTTCCGCATCCATGGATGTCCGTCTGAGATTGTGTCAGATAGAGGAGTACAATTCGTTTCCAGATTCTGGCGGGCCCTTTGTAAAACCTTGGGCATACGATTAGCACTCTCATCGTCTTACCATCCGCAATCTAACGGACAAACGGAACGAGTCAATCAAGATCTTGAGACTTTTATTAGGATGTTCTCTTCAGCCAACCAAGACAACTGGGTAGAATTGCTCCCTTGGGCTGAATTCGCCCATAACAACATGTACCATGAGTCATCATCCAAAACTCCATTCTTTGTGGTCTACGGTCACCATCCGTCTTTTCCGGAATTTCCTGCCCTCCCGCCCACCCAAGTTCCTGCTGTGGAAACTGCTTGTCAGACCTTCAAAAATATCTGGTCTCAGGTCAAAACCTGTTTAAAGAAGACATCTAACAAATATAAGTCTTTCGCAGATAAGAAGAGGCGGGCTATTCCACCACTAAAAATTGGAGATCGTGTCTGGTTATCTACCAAAAATATTCGTTTGAAGGTTCCATCTATGAAATTCGCCCCTCGTTTTATTGGTCCATATAGGATCATTCAAGTTATCAATCCAGTATGTGTTAAACTTCTTCTTCCTAAGAATCTTCGGATCTCCAATGCCTTCCATGTGTCCTTGCTCAAACCTCTCATCATCAACCGTTTCTCGACTCCTTCCTCAGCACCGCAGCCAGTTCAAGTTCATCAGGAGGAGGATTTCGAGATTACTGAGGTATTGGATGCAAAAATTTCGCGAGGAGTCCTCCGTTTCCTCGTTCATTGGAAGGGCTTTGGTCCTGAAGAGCGTTCATGGATCAAAGCTGAAGATCTTAATGCTCCTGCCCTTCTGAAGAAGTTTTATTCCAAAAATCCGGACAAGCCCGGTTCCAGGCGTTCTGTGCCCACCTTTAAAAGGGGGGGTACTGTCACTCACCGGACTGTGAGTGCTTCTTCCCGGACATTTAGGAACCGTGGCCGTCCTCCATCCTGAGGGACTGCGCATGCGCAGCCCTTTCTATACCTCCAGTGTATGTTCCTTTAACTTAATTGGCAGATCAGGCAACCTCCCTATATTAAGCACCTGTGGTCAACACCACGTTGCCTGATCTTGGAGTCTCATTCCCCATGAGTCTCTGAAGGTGTTCCTGTGTTTCCTTGTTTATTCAGCCCTGCTGATTCCTGTGGTTTCCAAACCACTTCTACCTCTGTGGTTTCCAAACCACTTCTGCTACTGTGGTTCCCATACCACTTCTACCATCTACTGTATCATCGTGACTGTGAGCTGATTCCTATCCGCTGCCTCCGTGCACTACAGTCTTCTAATCACTTCAACTCTACCATGTATCATTTGGACTGTTAGCTGATGCCTATCCGCTGCCTCCGTGCATTACAGGCTTCAACCACATCCACTCACCTGTTCATGATTGTGACTGCCAGCTGATTCCTATCCGCTGCCTCCGTGCACTACAGGCTTCAACCTGCAACTCGTCTGTGTTTCATCATCGTGACTGTTTGGCTGATTCCTATCCGCTGCCTCCGTGCACTACAGTCTTCAACCTGCAACTCGTCTGTGTTTCATCATCGTGACTGCTAGCTGATTCCTACCCGCTGCCTCCGTGCACTACAGTCTTCAACCTGCAACCCGTCTGTGTTTCATCGTGACTGTTTAGCTGATTCCTATCCGCTGCCTCTGTGCGCTTCAGTCTTCAGTCCTTGTCTACTCTACCGTGTTTCCTTGAGTCTGCTGCCACTATTGCTACCCGCTACTCTCCGTGATCATCTGTTCCAGTTCAACTCTGCTCCGGTGTTCCATCGTTACTGCACCTGCTGGTTGCTATTGGTTACCTCCGTGTTCCCGCAGAGACCCGCTGCTGTTACTTCTCAGCGCTACTCATCCATCTACTGCTGATCCGCTCTCCACGCCTTCCTGTGTTCCCTGCTGGTCTACCTACCTGTGCGCTGCACCTGCTAGACCCCTGCTTCACCCATCCAGGGACTTGTATCCTGCTGGCCTCCTGCCCTTCAGGTATCTCTGCACTCCTGTCTGACTGCCTTCTCCTGAACCACGGTATGCATACTTCCCATTGACTGTGCTGTGTATTGCATACCTTGCTGGACTGTGTTGGTTCTCCTCTGGAGTGTACTATCCGCTGAGTCTATTGCCATCATTGACTGTGTTGGTTCTCCTCTGGAGTGTACTATCTGCTGACTCTACTGCCATCATTGACTGTGTTATCTCATGCCGGATTACTTCAAGAGACTTTCTATATTGGCAGTGTTGTTCAGTCATTTATACATTTATATTGTGCATATTACTGTGGATCAAAGTCAAGGTGCCCGTGTATATATTGTGTTGCAGTCTCTCCCCGTGCACCTCCTCACATATATATTCAGTAGTACAACTTGCTAGTGGCAGACCACTGACTCCTGTTTACAGTTTCACCTGTTCCAGTATCCTCTCTCATAGCAGTGGTACAACTTGCTAACGCAGACCACTGACTCCCCGGATACCTCCACTTGGATTCCATTCCTTCACTCAGACAGCGGTACAACTTGCTATCCGCAGCCCGCTGACTCTCATCACCTCCTCGTTTCTGTTGGACATTCCTCCTCACTATAGCAGTGGTACAACTTGCTACCGCAGACCACTGACTACCTTCACGTGTCCTTTGTCCATACAGTTCCTCGTGTATTACTACCTCCATATTGCCAGTGCTGCTAGTCATAGACTTTCCTGAGCATCTCATCATCTGCTATTTCCTGTTCCGTGATCACCCTGCTACCAGAGTACCATATTACCACCTATACTGCTCTGGTAAGCCTATCACCTGGTGATCCCTGGGTAAAGACTCCTAGTGCCCGTGACAGAGACATTGATTCAAAAAAATTATTTTCATTGAATTATCACTGAGTTTTCATATACTTATTGATGATTTCAGTGAATTAAATTTTCAATTGATTTGAGACACCTTGTGTGAGAATTATTATTCAATACAGTTTGAAAATTGGTGTTAAGGTCCATCATCAGTATATAGTATTTCTATTAGGCATGTGTCCATATTTGTTTACTTTTAAGTACTTACACTGTGCTTAACTTTCTACTGTTTCTCCAATAAAATTCTTAGTTCAGCCGCAGTGTGCAATGACCTGACCACTCATTTGATTGAGTTAGTGAAGACAGTCACACCCATCCCCTCCAACAGCCTGATATGCTTCCTGGTGGCTGGCCCCTCTCCTGGAGCAGCTTATGGGTACATATCATTCTGATCCATTCCTTCTCTCTCTACTTTGCTGTTTCCCTGTCCTTTCTCCCCCACTGCCTGCATTTCTCATATGTGCATGCAGCAGAAGACACAGCACCAGATGGAAGAAATTAAAAAGTTTAATGAGGGATCATTTAATGTGTGTCGGAAAGTGTGTAAAATAAGGGTGGGAGTAGGAAGTTTTTCAATGTAAGTGTGAGGGCATAAAGCTTGAACTTTAAGTGTGGAGAAGAGGGAAAGGGGTTTTAAAGGAAGTATAAGAGGAGGTGGCTGGCTCTTAATGTAATGTGGATATAAGTGTGAGCTATTAATTTCATAGTAGGTTGAGGGTGGGTGCTAATTATTTAATCGTCGGTGGGAGTTTTAATTTATTGGTGTGGTGAGGGTGGGGGCTATTTTTTTTACGCTGGGGATTATTTAATTTAGTAGTGGGATTATTGTGGGGCCTAATCATTTTAGGTGGGGCTATGGGACTATTCATTTAATGCTTGGGTGGGTTGGGGATTATTAATTGAATATGGGTCTGAGTTTGGGCAGAAAATGG
>NW_027447632.1:0-27742 GCF_038048845.1 Mixophyes fleayi | reverse complement strand
TAAAACAACGCTTTTTTTACACTCCAGTCTCCCTTTCTCTTGGAAACAATGACTGACATCAATCCTTTTACATAATTCTTGTTTCTCATGACATTTCTAACATTGCCCACAATTATTAACTTTCTAAGTCTTTCTGAGCAGGAAAAATCGCAAAACATAGTCATTTCTTCATTGCAGTCCAAAAACAACGCTTTTTTACACTCCAGTCTCCCTTTCTCTTGGCAACAATGACTTACATCAATCCTTTTACATAATTCTTATTTCTCATGACATTTCTACCATTGCCCACAATTATCAACTTTCTAAGTCTTTCTGAGCAGGAGAAATCGCAAAACATAGTAATTTCTTCATTGCCGTCCAAAAACAACGCTTTTTTACACTCCTGTCTCCCTTTCTCCTGGAAACAATGACTTACATCAATCCTTTTACATAATTCTTGTTTCTCCTGACATTTCTAACATTGCCCACAAATATCAACTTTCTAAGTCTTTCTGAGCAAGAGAAATCGCAAAACAGTCATTTATTCATTGCCGTCCAAAAACAATGCTTTTTTACACTCCAGTCTCCCTTTCTCTTGGAAACAATGACTTACATCAATACTTTTACATAATTCTTGTTTCTCCTGACATTTCTAACATTGCCCACAAATATCAACTTTCTAAGTCTTTCTGAGCAGGAGAAATCGCAAAATATAGTAATTTCTTCATTGCCGTCCAAAAACAACGCTTTTTTACACTCCTGTCTCCTCTTCTCCTGGAAACAATGACTTACATCAATCCTTTTACACAATTCTTGTTTCTCATGACATTTCTAACATTGCCCACAATTATCAACTTTCTAAGTCTTTCTGAGCAAGAGAAATCGCAAAACAGTCATTTATTCATTGCCGTCCAAAAACAATGCTTTTTTACACTCCAGTCTCCCTTTCTCTTGGAAACAATGACTTACATCAATCCTTTTACATAATTCTTGTTTCTCCTGACATTTCTAACATTGCCCACAATTATCAACTTTCTAAGTCTTTTTGAGCAGGAGAAATCGCAGAACATAGTCATTTCTTCATTGCAGTCCAAAAACAACGCTTTTTTACACTCCTGTCTCCATTTCTCTTGGAAACAATGACTTACATCAATCCTTTTACATAATTCTTGTTTCTCCTGACATTTCTAACATTGCCCACAATTATCAACTTTCTAAGTCTTTCTGAGCAGGAGAAACCGCAAAATATAGTCATTTCTTCATTGCCGTCCAAAAACAACGCTTTTTTACACTCCTGTCTCCCTTTCTCCTGGAAACAATGACTTACATCAATCCGTTTACATAATTCTTGTTTCTCATGACATTTCTAACATTGCCCACAATTATCAACTTTCTAAGTCTTTCTGAGCAGGAGAAATCGCAAAACATAGTCATTTCTTCATTGCCGTCCAAAAACAACACTTTTTTACACTCCTGTCTCCCTTTCTCTTGGAAACAATGACTTACATCAATACTTTTACATAATTCTTGTTTCTCCTGACATTTCTAACTTTGCCCACAATTATCAACTTTCTAAGTCTTTTTGAGCAGGAGAAATCGCAGAACATAGTCATTTCTTCATTGCAGTCCAAAAACAACGCTTTTTTACACTCCTGTCTCCATTTCTCTTGGAAACAATGACTTACATCAATCCTTTTACATAATTCTTGTTTCTCCTGACATTTCTAACATTGCCCACAATTATCAACTTTCTAAGTCTTTCTGAGCAGGAGAAACCGCAAAATATAGTCATTTCTTCATTGCCGTCCAAAAACAACGCTTTTTTTACACTCCTGTCTCCCTTTCTCCTGGAAACAATGACTTACATCAATCCTTTTACATAATTCTTGTTTCTCATGACATTTCTAACATTGCCCACAATTATCAACTTTCTAAGTCTTTCTGAGCAGGAGAAATCGCAAAATATAGTAATTTCTACATTGCCGTCCAAAAACAACGCTTTTTTACACTCCTGTCTCCCCTTCTCCTGGAAACAATGACTTACATCAATCCTTTTACATAATTCTTGTTTCTCATGACATTTCTAACATTGCCCACAAATATCAACTTTCTAAGTCTTTCTGAGCAGGAGAAATCGCAAAACATAGTCATTTCTTCATTGCAGTCCAAAAACAACGCTTTTTTACACTCCAGTCTCCCTTTCTCTTGGAAACAATGACTTACATCAATCCTTTTACATAATTCTTGTTTCTCATGACATTTCTAACATTGTCCACAATTATCAACTTTCTAAGTCTTTCTGAGCAGGAGAAATCGCAAAACATAGTCATTTCTTCATTGCAGTCCAAAACAACGCTTTTTTACACTCGCCTCCCTTTCTCTTGGAAACAATGACTTACATCAATCCTTTTACATAATTCTTGTTTCTCCTGACATTTCTAACATTGCCCACAATTATCAACTTTCTAAGTCTTTCTGAGCAGGAGAAACCGCAAAATATAGTCATTTCTTCATTGCCGTCCAAAAACAACACTTTTTTACACTCCTGTCTCCCTTTCTCCTGGAAACAATGACTTACATCAATCCTTTTACATAATTCTTGTTTCTCATGACATTTCTAACATTGCCCACAATTATCAACTTTCTAAGTCTTTCTGAGCAGGAGAAATCGCAAAACATAGTCATTTCTTCATTGCCGTCCAAAAACAACACTTTTTTACACTCCTGTCTCCCTTTCTCTTGGAAACAATGACTTACATCAATACTTTTACATAATTCTTGTTTCTCCTGACATTTCTAACATTGCCCACAATTATCAACTTTCTAAGTCTTTCTGAGCAAGAGAAATCGCAAAACAGTCATTTATTCATTGCCGTCCAAAAACAATGCTTTTTTACACTCCAGTCTCCCTTTCTCTTGGAAACAATGACTTACATCAATCCTTTTACATAATTCTTGTTTCTCCTGACATTTCTAACATTGCCCACAATTATCAACTTCCTAAGTCTTTTTGAGCAGGAGAAATCGCAGAACATAGTCATTTCTTCATTGCAGTCCAAAAACAACGCTTTTTTACACTCCTGTCTCCATTTCTCTTGGAAACAATGACTTACATCAATCCTTTTACATAATTCTTGTTTCTCCTGACATTTCTAACATTGCCCACAATTATCAACTTTCTAAGTCTTTCTGAGCAGGAGAAACCGCAAAATATAGTCATTTCTTCATTGCCGTCCAAAAACAACGCTTTTTTACACTCCTGTCTCCCTTTCTCTTGGAAACAATGACTTACATCAATACTTTTACATAATTCTTATTTCTCCTGACATTTCTAACATTGCCCACAATTATCAACTTTCTAAGTCTTTTTGAGCAGGAGAAATCGCAGAACATAGTCATTTCTTCATTGCAGTCCAAAAACAACGCTTTTTTACACTCCTGTCTCCATTTCTCTTGGAAACAATGACTTACATCAATCCTTTTACATAATTCTTGTTTCTCCTGACATTTCTAACATTGCCCACAATTATCAACTTTCTAAGTCTTTCTGAGCAGGAGAAACCGCAAAATATAGTAATTTCTTCATTGCCGTCCAAAAACAACGCTTTTTTACACTCCTGTCTCCCTTTCTCCTGGAAACAATGACTTACATCAATCCTTTTACATAATTCTTGTTTCTCATGACATTTCTAACATTGCCAACAATTATCAACTTTCTAAGTCTTTCTGAGCAGGAGAAATCGCAAAACATAGTCATTTCTTCATTGCCGTCCAAAAACAACACTTTTTTATACTCCTGTCTCCCTTTCTCTTGGAAACAATGACTTACATCAATACTTTTACATAATTCTTGTTTCTCCTGACATTTCTAACATTGCC
This sequence comes from Mixophyes fleayi, assembly GCF_038048845.1. Lineage (NCBI taxonomy): Eukaryota > Metazoa > Chordata > Amphibia > Anura > Limnodynastidae > Mixophyes > Mixophyes fleayi. Next base: position 23,884 of record NW_027447632.1, on the reverse strand, counting down.
CACAATTATCAACTTTCTAAGTCTTTTTGAGCAGGAGAAATCGCAGAACATAGTCATTTCTTCATTGCAGTCCAAAAACAACGCTTTTTTACACTCCTGTCTCCATTTCTCTTGGAAACAATGACTTACATCAATCCTTTTACATAATTCTTGTTTCTCCTGACATTTCTAACATTGCCCACAATTATCAACTTTCTAAGTCTTTCTGAGCAGGAGAAACCGCAAAATATAGTCATTTCTCCATTGCCGTCCAAAAACAACGCTTTTTTACACTCCTGTCTCCCTTTCTTCTGGAAACAATGACTTACATCAATCCTTTTACATAATTCTTGTTTCTCATGACATTTCTAACATTGCCCACAATTATCAACTTTCTAAGTCTTTCTGAGCAAGAGAAATCGCAAAACAGTCATTTATTCATTGCCGTCCAAAAACAATGCTTTTTTACACTCCAGTCTCCCTTTCTCTTGGAAACAATGACTTACATCAATCCTTTTACATAATTCTTGTTTCTCCTGACATTTCTAACATTGCCCACAAATATCAACTTTCTAAGTCTTTCTGAGCAGGAGAAATCGCAGAACATAGTCATTTCTTCATTGCAGTCCAAAAACAACGCTTTTTTACACTCCAGTCTCCCTTTCTCTTGGAAACAATGACTTACATCAATCCTTTTACATAATTCTTGTTTCTCCTGACATTTCTAACATTGCCCACAAATATCAACTTTCTAAGTCTTTCTGAGCAGGAGAAATCGCAAAACATAGTCATTTCTTCATTGCAGTCCAAAAACAACGCTTTTTTTACACTCCAGTCTCCCTTTCTCTTGGAAACAATGACTGATATCAATCCTTTTACATAATTCTTGTTTCTCATGACATTTCTAACATTGCCCACAATTATTAACTTTCTAAGTCTTTCTGAGCAGGAGAAATCGCAAAACATAGTCATTTCTTCATTGCAGTCCAAAAACAACGCTTTTTTACACTCCAGTCTCCCTTTCTCTTGGCAACAATGACTTACATCAATCCTTTTACATAATTCTTATTTCTCATGACATTTCTACCATTGCCCACAAATATCAACTTTCTAAGTCTTTCTGAGCAGGAGAAATCGCAAAATATAGTCATTTCTTCATTGCCGTCCAAAAACAACGCTTTTTTACACTCCTGTCTCCCTTTCTCCTGGAAACAATGACTTACATCAATAATTTTACATAATTCTTGTTTCTCATGACATTTCTAACATTGCCCACAATTATCAACTTTCTAAGTCTTTCTGAGCAAGAGAAATCGCAAAACAGTCATTTATTCATTGCCGTCCAAAAACAATGCTTTTTTACACTCCAGTCTCCCTTTCTCTTGGAAACAATGACTTACATCAATACTTTTACATAATTCTTGTTTCTCCAGACATTTCTAACATTGCCCACAAATATCAACTTTCTAAGTCTTTCTGAGCAGGAGAAATCGCAAAACATAGTCATTTCTTCATTGCAGTCCAAAAACAACGCTTTTTTACACTCCAGTCTCCCTTTCTCTTGGAAACAATGACTTACATCAATCCTTTTACATAATTCTTGTTTCTCATGACATTTCTAACATTGTCCACAAATATCAACTTTCTAAGTCTTTCTGAGCAGGAGAAATCGCAAAACATAGTCATTTCTTCATTGCAGTCCAAAAACAATGCTTTTTTACACTCCAGTCTCCCTTTCTCTTGGAAACAATGACTTACATCAATCCTTTTACATAATTCTTGTTTCTCATGACATTTCTAACATTGTCCACAATTATCAACTTTCTAAGTCTTTCTGAGCAGGAGAAATCGCAAAACATAGTCATTTCTTCATTGCCGTCCAAAAATAACACTTTTTTACACTCCTGTCCCCCTTTCTCTTGGAAACAATGACTTACATCAATACTTTTACATAATTCTTGTTTCGCCTGACATTTCTAACTTTGCCCACAATTATCAACTTTCTAAGTCTTTCTGAGCAAGAGAAATCGCAAAACAGTCATTTATTCATTGCCGTCCAAAAACAATGCTTTTTTACACTCCAGTCTCCCTTTCTCTTGGAAACAATGACTTACATCAATACTTTTACATAATTCTTGTTTCTCCTGACATTTCTAACATTGCCCACAAATATCAACTTTCTAAGTCTTTCTGAGCAGGAGAAATCGCAAAATATAGTAATTTCTTCATTGCCGTCCAAAAACAATGCTTTTTTTACACTCCAGTCTCCCTTTCTCTTGGAAACAATGACTTACATCAATCCTTTTACATAATTCTTGTTTCTCCTGACATTTCTAACATTGCCCACAATTATCAACTTTCTAAGTCTTTTTGAGCAGGAGAAATCGCAAAACATATTCATTTCTTCATTGCAGTCCAAAAACAACGCTTTTTTACACTCCTGTCTCCATTTCTCTTGGAAACAATGACTTACATCAATCCTTTTACATAATTCTTGTTTCTCCTGACATTTCTAACATTGCCCACAATTATCAACTTTCTAAGTCTTTCTGAGCAGGAGAAACCGCAAAATATAGTCATTTCTTCATTGCCGTCCAAAAACAACGCTTTTTACACTCCTGTCTCCCTTTCTCCTGGAAACAATGACTTACATCAATCCGTTTACATAATTCTTGTTTCTCATGACATTTCTAACATTGCCCACAATTATCAACTTTCTAAGTCTTTCTGAGCAGGAGAAATCGCAAAACATAGTCATTTCTTCATTGCCGTCCAAAAACAACGCTTTTTTACACTCCTGTCTCCTCTTCTCCTGGAAACAATGACTTACATCAATCCTTTTACACAATTCTTGTTTCTCATGACATTTCTAACATTGCCCACAATTATCAACTTTCTAAGTCTTTCTGAGCAAGAGAAATCGCAAAACAGTCATTTATTCATTGCCGTCCAAAAACAATGCTTTTTTACACTCCAGTCTCCCTTTCTCTTGGAAACAATGACTTACATCAATCCTTTTACATAATTCTTGTTTCTCCTGACATTTCTAACATTGCCCACAATTATCAACTTTCTAAGTCTTTTTGAGCAGGAGAAATCGCAGAACATAGTCATTTCTTCATTGCAGTCCAAAAACAACGCTTTTTTACACTCCTGTCTCCATTTCTCTTGGAAACAATGACTTACATCAATCCTTTTACATAATTCTTGTTTCTCCTGACATTTCTAACATTGCCCACAATTATCAACTTTCTAAGTCTTTCTGAGCAGGAGAAACCGCAAAATATAGTCATTTCTTCATTGCCGTCCAAAAACAACGCTTTTTTACACTCCTGTCTCCCTTTCTCCTGGAAACAATGACTTACATCAATCCGTTTACATAATTCTTGTTTCTCATGACATTTCTAACATTGCCCACAATTATCAACTTTCTAAGTCTTTCTGAGCAGGAGAAATCGCAAAACATAGTCATTTCTTCATTGCCGTCCAAAAACAACACTTTTTTACACTCCTGTCTCCCTTTCTCTTGGAAACAATGACTTACATCAATACTTTTACATAATTCTTGTTTCTCCTGACATTTCTAACTTTGCCCACAATTATCAACTTTCTAAGTCTTTTTGAGCAGGAGAAATCGCAGAACATAGTCATTTCTTCATTGCAGTCCAAAAACAACGCTTTTTTACACTCCTGTCTCCATTTCTCTTGGAAACAATGACTTACATCAATCCTTTTACATAATTCTTGTTTCTCCTGACATTTCTAACATTGCCCACAATTATCAACTTTCTAAGTCTTTCTGAGCAGGAGAAACCGCAAAATATAGTCATTTCTTCATTGCCGTCCAAAAACAACGCTTTTTTTACACTCCTGTCTCCCTTTCTCCTGGAAACAATGACTTACATCAATCCTTTTACATAATTCTTGTTTCTCATGACATTTCTAACATTGCCCACAATTATCAACTTTCTAAGTCTTTCTGAGCAGGAGAAATCGCAAAATATAGTAATTTCTTCATTGCCGTCCAAAAACAACGCTTTTTTACACTCCTGTCTCCCCTTCTCCTGGAAACAATGACTTACATCAATCCTTTTACATAATTCTTGTTTCTCATGACATTTCTAACATTGCCCACAAATATCAACTTTCTAAGTCTTTCTGAGCAGGAGAAATCGCAAAACATAGTCATTTCTTCATTGCAGTCCAAAAACAACGCTTTTTTACACTCCAGTCTCCCTTTCTCTTGGAAACAATGACTTACATCAATCCTTTTACATAATTCTTGTTTCTCATGACATTTCTAACATTGTCCACAATTATCAACTTTCTAAGTCTTTCTGAGCAGGAGAAATCGCAAAACATAGTCATTTCTTCATTGCAGTCCAAAAACAACGCTTTTTTACACTCGTCTCCCTTTCTCTTGGAAACAATGACTTACATCAATCCTTTTACATAATTCTTGTTTCTCCTGACATTTCTAACATTGCCCACAATTATCAACTTTCTAAGTCTTTCTGAGCAGGAGAAACCGCAAAATATAGTCATTTCTTCATTGCCGTCCAAACACAACACTTTTTTACACTCCTGTCTCCCTTTCTCCTGGAAACAATGACTTACATCAATCCTTTTACATAATTCTTGTTTCTCATGACATTTCTAACATTGCCCACAATTATCAACTTTCTAAGTCTTTCTGAGCAGGAGAAATCGCAAAACATAGTCATTTCTTCATTGCCGTCCAAAAACAACACTTTTTTACACTCCTGTCTCCCTTTCTCTTGGAAACAATGACTTACATCAATACTTTTACATAATTCTTGTTTCTCCTGACATTTCTAACATTGCCCACAATTATCAACTTTCTAAGTCTTTCTGAGCAAGAGAAATCGCAAAACAGTCATTTATTCATTGCCGTCCAAAAACAATGCTTTTTTACACTCCAGTCTCCCTTTCTCTTGGAAACAATGACTTACATCAATCCTTTTACATAATTCTTGTTTCTCCTGACATTTCTAACATTGCCCACAATTATCAACTTCCTAAGTCTTTTTGAGCAGGAGAAATCGCAGAACATAGTCATTTCTTCATTGCAGTCCAAAAACAACGCTTTTTTACACTCCTGTCTCCATTTCTCTTGGAAACAATGACTTACATCAATCCTTTTACATAATTCTTGTTTCTCCTGACATTTCTAACATTGCCCACAATTATCAACTTTCTAAGTCTTTCTGAGCAGGAGAAACCGCAAAATATAGTCATTTCTTCATTGCCGTCCAAAAACAACGCTTTTTTACACTCCTGTCTCCCTTTCTCTTGGAAACAATGACTTACATCAATACTTTTACATAATTCTTATTTCTCCTGACATTTCTAACATTGCCCACAATTATCAACTTTCTAAGTCTTTTTGAGCAGGAGAAATCGCAGAACATAGTCATTTCTTCATTGCAGTCCAAAAACAACGCTTTTTTACACTCCTGTCTCCATTTCTCTTGGAAACAATGACTTACATCAATCCTTTTACATAATTCTTGTTTCTCCTGACATTTCTAACATTGCCCACAATTATCAACTTTCTAAGTCTTTCTGAGCAGGAGAAACCGCAAAATATAGTAATTTCTTCATTGCCGTCCAAAAACAACGCTTTTTTACACTCCTGTCTCCCTTTCTCCTGGAAACAATGACTTACATCAATCCTTTTACATAATTCTTGTTTCTCATGACATTTCTAACATTGCCAACAATTATCAACTTTCTAAGTCTTTCTGAGCAGGAGAAATCGCAAAACATAGTCATTTCTTCATTGCCGTCCAAAAACAACACTTTTTTATACTCCTGTCTCCCTTTCTCTTGGAAACAATGACTTACATCAATACTTTTACATAATTCTTGTTTCTCCTGACATTTCTAACATTGCCCACAATTATCAACTTTCTAAGTCTTTTTGAGCAGGAGAAATCGCAGAACATAGTCATTTCTTCATTGCAGTCCAAAAACAACGCTTTTTTACACTCCTGTCTCCATTTCTCTTGGAAACAATGACTTACATCAATCCTTTTACATAATTCTTGTTTCTCCTGACATTTCTAACATTGCCCACAATTATCAACTTTCTAAGTCTTTCTGAGCAGGAGAAACCGCAAAATATAGTCATTTCTCCATTGCCGTCCAAAAACAACGCTTTTTTACACTCCTGTCTCCCTTTCTTCTGGAAACAATGACTTACATCAATCCTTTTACATAATTCTTGTTTCTCATGACATTTCTAACATTGCCCACAATTATCAACTTTCTAAGTCTTTCTGAGCAAGAGAAATCGCAAAACAGTCATTTATTCATTGCCGTCCAAAAACAATGCTTTTTTACACTCCAGTCTCCCTTTCTCTTGGAAACAATGACTTACATCAATCCTTTTACATAATTCTTGTTTCTCCTGACATTTCTAACATTGCCCACAAATATCAACTTTCTAAGTCTTTCTGAGCAGGAGAAATCGCAGAACATAGTCATTTCTTCATTGCAGTCCAAAAACAACGCTTTTTTACACTCCAGTCTCCCTTTCTCTTGGAAACAATGACTTACATCAATCCTTTTACATAATTCTTGTTTCTCCTGACATTTCTAACATTGCCCACAAATATCAACTTTCTAAGTCTTTCTGAGCAGGAGAAATCGCAAAACATAGTCATTTCTTCATTGCAGTCCAAAAACAACGCTTTTTTTACACTCCAGTCTCCCTTTCTCTTGGAAACAATGACTGATATCAATCCTTTTACATAATTCTTGTTTCTCATGACATTTCTAACATTGCCCACAATTATTAACTTTCTAAGTCTTTCTGAGCAGGAGAAATCGCAAAACATAGTCATTTCTTCATTGCAGTCCAAAAACAACGCTTTTTTACACTCCAGTCTCCCTTTCTCTTGGCAACAATGACTTACATCAATCCTTTTACATAATTCTTATTTCTCATGACATTTCTACCATTGCCCACAAATATCAACTTTCTAAGTCTTTCTGAGCAGGAGAAATCGCAAAATATAGTCATTTCTTCATTGCCGTCCAAAAACAACGCTTTTTTACACTCCTGTCTCCCTTTCTCCTGGAAACAATGACTTACATCAATAATTTTACATAATTCTTGTTTCTCATGACATTTCTAACATTGCCCACAATTATCAACTTTCTAAGTCTTTCTGAGCAAGAGAAATCGCAAAACAGTCATTTATTCATTGCCGTCCAAAAACAATGCTTTTTTACACTCCAGTCTCCCTTTCTCTTGGAAACAATGACTTACATCAATACTTTTACATAATTCTTGTTTCTCCTGACATTTCTAACATTGCCCACAAATATCAACTTTCTAAGTCTTTCTGAGCAGGAGAAATCGCAAAACATAGTCATTTCTTCATTGCAGTCCAAAAACAACGCTTTTTTACACTCCAGTCTCCCTTTCTCTTGGAAACAATGACTTACATCAATCCTTTTACATAATTCTTGTTTCTCATGACATTTCTAACATTGTCCACAATTATCAACTTTCTAAGTCTTTCTGAGCAGGAGAAATCGCAAAACATAGTCATTTCTTCATTGCCGTCCAAAAATAACACTTTTTTACACTCCTGTCCCCCTTTCTCTTGGAAACAATGACTTACATCAATACTTTTACATAATTCTTGTTTCGCCTGACATTTCTAACTTTGCCCACAATTATCAACTTTCTAAGTCTTTCTGAGCAGGAGAAACCGCAAAATATAGTCATTTCTTCATTGCCGTCCAAAAACAACGCTTTTTTTACACTCCTGTCTCCCTTTCTCCTGGAAACAATGACTTACATCAATCCTTTTACATAATTCTTGTTTCTCATGACATTTCTAACATTGCCCACAATTATCAACTTTCTAAGTCTTTCTGAGCAGGAGAAATCGCAAAATATAGTAATTTCTTAATTGCCGTCCAAAAACAACGCTTTTTTACACTCCTGTCTCCCCTTCTCCTGGAAACAATGACTTACATCAATCCTTTTACATAATTCTTGTTTCTCATGACATTTCTAACATTGCCCACAAATATCAACTTTCTAAGTCTTTCTGAGCAGGAGAAATCGCAAAACATAGTCATTTCTTCATTGCAGTCCAAAAACAACGCTTTTTTTACACTCCAGTCTCCCTTTCTCTTGGAAACAATGACTGACATCAATCCTTTTACATAATTCTTGTTTCTCATGACATTTCTAACATTGCCCACAATTATTAACTTTCTAAGTCTTTCTGAGCAGGAGAAATCGCAAAACATAGTCATTTCTTCATTGCAGTCCAAAAACAACGCTTTTTTTACACTCCAGTCTCCCTTTCTCTTGGCAACAATGACTTACATCAATCCTTTTACATAATTCTTATTTCTCATGACATTTCTACCATTGCCCACAATTATCAACTTTCTAAGTCTTTCTGAGCAGGAGAAATCGCAAAACATAGTAATTTCTTCATTGCCGTCCAAAAACAACGCTTTTTTACACTCCTGTCTCCCTTTCTCCTGGAAACAATGACTTACATCAATCCTTTTACATAATTCTTGTTTCTCCTGACATTTCTAACATTGCCCACAAATATCAACTTTCTAAGTCTTTCTGAGCAGGAGAAATCGCAAATATAGTCATTTCTTCATTGCCGTCCAAAAACAACGCTTTTTTACACTCCTGTCTCCCTTTCTCCTGGAAACAATGACTTACATCAATAATTTTACATAATTCTTGTTTCTCATGACATTTCTAACATTGCCCACAATTATCAACTTTCTAAGTCTTTCTGAGCAAGAGAAATCGCAAAACAGTCATTTATTCATTGCCGTCCAAAAGCAATGCTTTTTTACACTCCAGTCTCCCTTTCTCTTGGAAACAATGACTTACATCAATACTTTTACATAATTCTTGTTTCTCCTGACATTTCTAACATTGCCCACAATTATCAACTTTCTAAGTCTTTCTGAGCAGGAGAAATCGCAAAACATAGTCATTTCTTCATTGCAGTCCAAAAACAACGCTTTTTTACACTCCAGTCTCCCTTTCTCTTGGAAACAATGACTTACATCAATCCTTTTACATAATTCTTGTTTCTCATGACATTTCTAACATTGTCCACAAATATCAACTTTCTAAGTCTTTCTGAGCAGGAGAAATCGCAAAACATAGTCATTTCTTCATTGTAGTCCAAAAACAACGCTTTTTTACACTCCAGTCTCCCTTTCTCTTGGAAACAATGACTTACATCAATCCTTTTACATAATTCTTGTTTCTCATGACATTTCTAACATTGTCCACAATTATCAACTTTCTAAGTCTTTCTGAGCAGGAGAAATCGCAAAACATAGTCATTTCTTCATTGCAGTCCAAAAACAACGCTTTTTTACACTCCTGTCTCCATTTCTCTTGGAAACAATGACTTACATCAATCCTTTTACATAATTCTTGTTTCTCCTGACATTTCTAACATTGCCCACAATTATCAACTTTCTAAGTCTTTCTGAGCAGGAGAAACCGCAAAATATAGTCATTTCTTCATTGCCGTCCAAAAACAACGCTTTTTTACACTGCTGTCTCCCTTTCTCCTGGAAACAATGACTTACATCAATCCTTTTACATAATTCTTGTTTCTCATGACATTTCTAACATTGTCCACAATTATCAACTTTCTAAGTCTTTCTGAGCAGGAGAAATCGCAAAACATAGTCATTTCTTCATTGCAGTCCAAAAACAACGCTTTTTTACACTCCTGTCTCCATTTCTCTTGGAAACAATGACTTACATCAATACTTTTACATAATTCTTGTTTCTCCTGACATTTCTAACATTGCCCACAATTATCAACTTTCTAAGTCTTTTTGAGCAGGAGAAATCGCAGAACATAGTCATTTCTTCATTGCAGTCCAAAAACAACGCTTTTTTACACTCCTGTCTCCATTTCTCTTGGAAACAATGACTTACATCAATCCTTTTACATAATTCTTGTTTCTCCTGACATTTCTAACATTGCCCACAATTATCAACTTTCTAAGTCTTTCTGAGCAGGAGAAACCGCAAAATATAGTCATTTCTTCATTGCCGTCCAAAAACAACGCTTTTTTACACTCCTGTCTCCCTTTCTCCTGGAAACAATGACTTACATCAATCCTTTTACATAATTCTTGTTTCTCATGACATTTCTAACATTGCCCACAATTATCAACTTTCTAAGTCTTTCTGAGCAGGAGAAATCGCAAAATATAGTAATTTCTTCATTGCCGTCCAAAAACAACGCTTTTTTACACTCCTGTCTCCCCTACTCCTGGAAACAATGACTTACATCAATCCTTTTACATAATTCTTGTTTCTCTATGACATTTCTAACATTGCCCACAATTATCAACTTTCTAAGTCTTTCTGAGCAAGAGAAATCGCAAAACAGTCATTTATTCATTGCCGTCCAAAAACAATGCTTTTTTACACTCCAGTCTCCCTTTCTCTTGGAAACAATGACTTACATCAATCCTTTTACATAATTCTTGTTTCTCCTGACATTTCTAACATTGCCCACAATTATCAACTTTCTAAGTCTTTCTGAGCAGGAGAAATCGCAAAACATAGTCATTTCTTCATTGCAGTCCAAAAACAACGCTTTTTTACACTGCTGTCTCCCTTTCTCCTGGAAACAATGACTTACATCAATCCTTTTACATAATTCTTGTTTCTCATGACATTTCTAACATTGTCCACAATTATCAACTTTCTAAGTCTTTCTGAGCAGGAGAAATCGCAAAACATAGTCATTTCTTCATTGCAGTCCAAAAACAACGCTTTTTTACACTCCTGTCTCCATTTCTCTTGGAAACAATGACTTACATCAATACTTTTACATAATTCTTGTTTCTCCTGACATTTCTAACATTGCCCACAATTATCAACTTTCTAAGTCTTTTTGAGCAGGAGAAATCGCAGAACATAGTCATTTCTTCATTGCAGTCCAAAAACAACGCTTTTTTACACTCCTGTCTCCATTTCTCTTGGAAACAATGACTTACATCAATCCTTTTACATAATTCTTGTTTCTCCTGACATTTCTAACATTGCCCACAATTATCAACTTTCTAAGTCTTTCTGAGCAGGAGAAACCGCAAAATATAGTCATTTCTTCATTGCCGTCCAAAAACAACGCTTTTTTACACTCCTGTCTCCCTTTCTCCTGGAAACAATGACTTACATCAATCCTTTTACATAATTCTTGTTTCTCATGACATTTCTAACATTGCCCACAATTATCAACTTTCTAAGTCTTTCTGAGCAGGAGAAATCGCAAAATATAGTAATTTCTTCATTGCCGTCCAAAAACAACGCTTTTTTACACTCCTGTCTCCCCTACTCCTGGAAACAATGACTTACATCAATCCTTTTACATAATTCTTGTTTCTCTATGACATTTCTAACATTGCCCACAATTATCAACTTTCTAAGTCTTTCTGAGCAGGAGAAATCGCAAAACAGTCATTTATTCATTGCCGTCCAAAAACAATGCTTTTTTACACTCCAGTCTCCCTTTCTCTTGGAAACAATGACTTACATCAATCCTTTTACATAATTCTTGTTTCTCCTGACATTTCTAACATTGCCCACAATTATCAACTTTCTAAGTCTTTCTGAGCAGGAGAAATCGCAAAACATAGTCATTTCTTCATTGCAGTCCAAAAACAACGCTTTTTTACACTCCAGTCTCCCTTTCTCTTGGAAACAATGACTTACATCAATCCTTTTACATAATTCTTGTTTCTCATGACATTTCTAACATTGTCCACAATTATCAACTTTCTAAGTCTTTCTGAGCAGGAGAAATCGCAAAACATAGTCATTTCTTCATTGCAGTCCAAAAACAACGCTTTTTTACACTCCAGTCTCCCTTTCTCTTGGAAACAATGACTTACATCAATCCTTTTACATAATTCTTGTTTCTCCTGACATTTCTAACATTGCCCACAATTATCAACTTTGTAAGTCTTTCTGAGCAGGAGAAATCGCAAAATATAGTCATTTCTTCATTGCCGTCCAAAAACAACGCTTTTTTACACTCCTGTCTCCCTTTCTCCTGGAAACAAGGACTTACATCAATCCTTTTACATAATTCTTGTTTCTCATGACATTTCTAACATTGCCCACAATTATTAACTTTCTAAGTCTTTCTGAGCAGGAGAAATCGCAAAACATAGTCATTTCTTCATTGCAGTCCAAAAACAACGCTTTTTTACACTCCAGTCTCCCTTTCTCTTGGCAACAATGACTTACATCAATCCTTTTACATAATTCTTATTTCTCATGACATTTCTACCATTGCCCACAGTTATCAACTTTCTAAGTCTTTCTGAGCAGGAGAAATCGCAAAACATAGTAATTTCTTCATTGCCGTCCAAAAACAACGCTTTTTTACACTCCTGTCTCCCTTTCTCCTGGAAACAAGGACTTACATCAATCCTTTTACATAATTCTTGTTTCTCCTGACATTTTTAACATTGCCCACAAATATCAACTTTCTAAGTCTTTCTGAGCAGGAGAAATCGCAAAATATAGTCATTTCTTCATTGCCGTCCAAAAACAACGCTTTTTTACACTCCTGTCTCCCTTTCTCCTGGAAACACTGACTTACATCAATCCTTTTACATAATTCTTGTTTCTCATAACATTTCTAACATTGCCCACAATTATCAACTTTCTAAGTCTTTCTGAGCAAGAGAAATCGCAAAACAGTCATTTATTCATTGCCGTCCAAAAACAATGCTTTTTTACACTCCAGTCTCCCTTTCTCTTGGAAACAATGACTTACATCAATACTTTTACATAATTCTTGTTTCTCCTGACATTTCTAACATTGCCCACAAATATCAACTTTCTAAGTCTTTCTGAGCAGGAGAAATCGCAAAACATAGTCATTTCTTCATTGCAGTCCAAAAACAACGCTTTTTTACACTCCAGTCTCCCTTTCTCTTGGAAACAATGACTTACATCAATCCTTTTACATAATTCTTGTTTCTCATGACATTTCTAACATTGTCCACAATTATCAACTTTCTAAGTCTTTCTGAGCAGGAGAAATCGTAAAACATAGTCTTTTCTTCATTGCCGTCCAAAAACAACGCTTTTTTACACTCCTGTCTCCCTTTCTCTTGGAAACAATGACTTACATCAATCCTTTTACATAATTCTTGTTTCTCATGACATTTCTAACATTGCCCACAATTATCAACTTTCTAAGTCTTTCTGAGCAAGAGAAATCGCAAAACAGTCATTTATTCATTGCCGTCCAAAAACAATGCTTTTTTACACTCCAGTCTCCCTTTCTCTTGGAAACAATGACTTACATCAATCGTTTTACATAATTCTTGTTTCTCCTGACATTTCTAACATTGCCCACAAATATCAACTTTCTAAGTCTTTCTGAGCAGGAGAAATCGCAAAACATAGTCATTTCTTCATTGCAGTCCAAAAACAACGCTTTTTTACACTCCAGTCTCCCTTTCTCTTGGAAACAATGACTTACATCAATCCTTTTACATAATTCTTGTTTCTCATGACATTTCTAACATTGTCCACAATTATGAACTTTCTAAGTCTTTCTGAGCAGGAGCAATCGCAAAACATAGTCATTTCTTCATTGCAGTCCAAAAACAACGCTTTTTTACACTCCAGTCTCCCTTTCTCTTGGAAACAATGACTTACATCAATCCTTTTACATATTTCTTGTTTCTCCTGACATTTCTAACATTGCCCAGAATTATCAACTTTCTAAGTCTTTCTGAGCAGGAGAAATCGCAAAATATAGTCATTTCTTCATTGCCGTCCAAAAACAACGCTTTTTTACACTCCAGTCTCCCTTTCTCCTGGAAACAATGACTTACATCAATCCTTTTACATAATTCTTGTTTCTCATGACATTTCTAACATTGCCCACAATTATTAACTTTCTAAGTCTTTCTGAGCAGGAGAAATCGCAAAACATAGTCATTTCTTCATTACAGTCCAAAAACAACGCTTTTTTACACTCCAGTCTCCCTTTCTCTTGGCAACAATGACTTACATCAATCCTTTTACACAATTCTTATTTCTCATGACATTTCTACCATTGCCCACAATTATCAACTTTCTAAGTCTTTCTGAGCAGGAGAAATCGCAAAACATAGTAATTTCTTCATTGCCGTCCAAAAACAACGCTTTTTTACACTCCTGTCTCCCTTTCTCCTGGAAACAATGACTTACATCAATCCTTTTACATAATTCTTGTTTCTCCTGACATTTCTAACATTGCCCACAAATATCAACTTTCTAAGTCTTTCTGAGCAGGAGAAATCGCAAAATATAGTCATTTCTTCATTGCCGTCCAAAAACAACGCTTTTTTACACTCCTGTCTCCCTTTCTCCTGGAAACAATGACTTACATCAATCCTTTTACATAATTCTTGTTTCTCATGACATTTCTAACATTGCCCACAATTATCAACTTTCTAAGTCTTTCTGAGCAAGAGAAATCGCAAAACAGTCATTTATTCATTGCCGTCCAAAAACAATGCTTTTTTACACTCCAGTCTCCCTTTCTCTTGGAAACAATGACTTACATCAATACTTTTACATAATTCTTGTTTCTCCTGACATTTCTAACATTGCCCACAAATATCAACTTTCTAAGTCTTTCTGAGCAGGAGAAATCGGAAAACATAGTCATTTCTTCATTGCAGTCCAAAAACAACGCTTTTTTACACTCCAGTCTCCCTTTCTCTTGGAAACAATGACTTACATCAATCCTTTTACATAATTCTTGTTTCTCATGACATTTCTAACATTGTCCACAAATATCAACTTTCTAAGTCTTTCTGAGCAGGAGAAATCGCAAAACATAGTCATTTCTTCATTGCAGTCCAAAAACAACGCTTTTTTACACTCCAGTCTCCCTTTCTCTTGGAAACAATGACTTACATCAATACTTTTACATAATTCTTGTTTCTCATGACATTTCTAACATTGTCCACAATTATCAACTTTCTAAGTCTTTCTGAGCAGGAGAAATCGCAAAACATAGTCATTTCTTCATTGCCGTCCAAAAACAACGCTTTTTTACACTCCTGTCCCCCTTTCTCTTGGAAACAATGACTTACATCAATACTTTTACATAATTCTTGTTTCTCCTGACATTTCTAACATTGCCCACAATTATCAACTTTCTAAGTCTTTTTGAGCAGGAGAAATCGCAGAACATAGTCATTTCTTCATTGCAGTCCAAAAACAACGCTTTTTTACACTCCTGTCTCAATTTCTCTTGGAAACAATGACTTACATCAATCCTTTTACATAATTCTTGTTTCTCCTGACATTTCTAACATTGCCCACAATTATCAACTTTCTAAGTCTTTCTGAGCAAGAGAAATCGCAAAACAGTCATTTATTCATTGCCGTCCAAAAACAATGCTTTTTTACACTCCAGTCTCCCTTTCTCTTGGAAACAATGACTTACATCAATACTTTTACATAATTCTTGTTTCTCCTGACATTTCTAACATT
The DNA here is from genome assembly GCF_038048845.1 of Mixophyes fleayi. Taxonomy (NCBI): domain Eukaryota; kingdom Metazoa; phylum Chordata; class Amphibia; order Anura; family Limnodynastidae; genus Mixophyes; species Mixophyes fleayi. The sequence goes on along the minus strand of NW_027447632.1, from coordinate 8,337 downwards.
GCCCACAAATATCAACTTTCTAAGTCTTTCTGAGCAGGAGAAATCGGAAAACATAGTCATTTCTTCATTGCAGTCCAAAAACAACGCTTTTTTACACTCCAGTCTCCCTTTCTCTTGGAAACAATGACTTACATCAATCCTTTTACATAATTCTTGTTTCTCATGACATTTCTAACATTGTCCACAAATATCAACTTTCTAAGTCTTTCTGAGCAGGAGAAATCGCAAAACATAGTCATTTCTTCATTGCAGTCCAAAAACAACGCTTTTTTACACTCCAGTCTCCCTTTCTCTTGGAAACAATGACTTACATCAATACTTTTACATAATTCTTGTTTCTCATGACATTTCTAACATTGTCCACAATTATCAACTTTCTAAGTCTTTCTGAGCAGGAGAAATCGCAAAACATAGTCATTTCTTCATTGCCGTCCAAAAACAACGCTTTTTTACACTCCTGTCCCCCTTTCTCTTGGAAACAATGACTTACATCAATACTTTTACATAATTCTTGTTTCTCCTGACATTTCTAACATTGCCCACAATTATCAACTTTCTAAGTCTTTTTGAGCAGGAGAAATCGCAGAACATAGTCATTTCTTCATTGCAGTCCAAAAACAACGCTTTTTTACACTCCTGTCTCAATTTCTCTTGGAAACAATGACTTACATCAATCCTTTTACATAATTCTTGTTTCTCCTGACATTTCTAACATTGCCCACAATTATCAACTTTCTAAGTCTTTCTGAGCAGGAGAAACCGCAAAATATAGTCATTTCTTCATTGCCGTCCAAAAACAACGCTTTTTTACACTGCTGTCTCCCTTTCTCCTGGAAACAATGACTTACATCAATCCTTTTACATAATTCTTGTTTCTCATGACATTTCTAACATTGCCCACAATTATCAACTTTCTAAGTCTTTCTGAGCAGGAGAAATCGCAAAACATAGTCATTTCTTCATTGCCGTCCAAAAACAACGCTTTTTTACACTCCTGTCTCCCTTTCTCTTGGAAACAATGACTTACATCAATACTTTTACATAATTCTTGTTTCTCCTGACATTTCTAACATTGCCCACAATAATCAACTTTCTAAGTCTTTTTGAGCAGGAGAAATCGCAGAACATAGTCATTTCTTCATTGCAGTCCAAAAACAACGCTTTTTTACACTCCAGTCTCCCTTTCTCTTGGAAACAATGACTTACATCAATCCTTTTACATAATTCTTGTTTCTCATGACATTTCTAACATTGTCCACAAATATCAACTTTCTAAGTCTTTCTGAGCAGGAGAAATCGCAAAACATAGTCATTTCTTCATTGCAGTCCAAAAACAACGCTTTTTTTACACTCCAGTCTCCCTTTCTCTTGGAAACAATGACTTACATCAATCCTTTTACATAATTCTTGTTTCTCATGACATTTCTAACATTGTCCACAATTATCAACTTTCTAAGTCTTTCTGAGCAGGAGAAATCGCAAAACATAGTCATTTCTTCATTGCCGTCCAAAAACAACGCTTTTTTACACTCCTGTCCCCCTTTCTCCTGGAAACAATGACTTACATCAATCCTTTTACATAATTCTTGTTTCTCCTGACATTTCTAACATTGCCCACAAATATCAACTTTCTAAGTCTTTCTGAGCAGGAGAAATCGCAAAACATAGTCATTTCTTCATTGCAGTCCAAAAACAACGCTTTTTTACACTCCAGTCTCCCTTTCTCTTGGAAACAATGACTTACATCAATCCTTTTACATAATTCTTGTTTCTCATGACATTTCTAACATTTTCCACAATTATCAACTTTCTAAGTCTTTCTGAGCAGGAGAAATCGCAAAACATAGACATTTCTTCATTGCAGTCCAAAAACAACGCTTTTTTACACTCCTGTCTCCCTTTCTCCTGGAAACAATGACTTACATCAATCCTTTTACATAATTCTTGTTTCTCATGACATTTCTAACATTGCCCACAATTATCAACTTTCTAAGTCTTTCTCAGCAAGAGAAATCGCAAAACAGTCATTTATTCATTGCCGTCCAAAAACAATGCTTTTTTACACTCCAGTCTCCCTTTCTCTTGGAAACAATGACTTACATCAATACTTTTACATAATTCTTGTTTCTCCTGACATTTCTAACATTGCCCACAAATATCAACTTTCTAAGTCTTTCTGAGCAGGAGAAATCGCAAAACATAGTCATTTCTTCATTGCAGTCCAAAAACAACGCTTTTTTACACTCCAGTCTCCCTTTCTCTTGGAAACAATGACTTACATCAATCCTTTTACATAATTCTTGTTTCTCATGACATTTCTAACATTGTACACAAATATCAACTTTCTAAGTCTTTCTGAGCAGGAGAAATCGCAAAACATAGTCATTTCTTCATTGCAGTCCAAAAACAACGCTTTTTTACACTCCAGTCTCCCTTTCTCTTGGAAACAATGACTTACATCAATCCTTTTACATAATTCTTGTTTCTCGTGACATTTCTAACATTGTCCACAATTATCAACTTTCTAAGTCTTTCTGAGCAGGAGAAATCGCAAAACATAGTCATTTCTTCATTGCCGTCCAAAAACAACGCTTTTTTACACTCCTGTCTCCCCTTCTCCTGGAAACAATGACTTACATCAATCCTTTTACATAATTCTTGTTTCTCATGACATTTCTAACATTGCCCACAATTATCAACTTTCTAAGTCTTTCTGAGCAAGAGAAATCGCAAAACAGTCATTTATTCATTGCCGTCCAAAAACAATGCTTTTTTACACTCCAGTCTCCCTTTCTCTTGGAAACAATGACTTACATCAATCCTTTTACATAATTCTTGTTTCTCCTGACATTTCTAACATTGCCCACAAATATCAACTTTCTAAGTCTTTCTGAGCAGGAGAAATCGCAAAACATAGTCATTTCTTCATTGCAGTCCAAAAACAACGCTTTTTTACACTCCAGTCTCCCTTTCTCTTGGAAACAATGACTTACACCAATCCTTTTACATAATTCTTGTTTCTCATGACATTTCTAACATTGTCCACAATTATCAACTTTCTAAGTCTTTCTGAGCAGGAGAAATCGCAAAACATAGTCATTTCTTCATTGCAGTCCAAAAACAACGCTTTTTTACACTCCAGTCTCCCTTTCTCTTGGAAACAATGACTTACATCAATCCTTTTACATAATTCTTGTTTCTCCTGACATTTCTAACATTGCCCACAATTATCAACTTTCTAAGTCTTTCTGAGCAGGAGAAATCGCAAAATATAGTCATTTCTTCATTGCCGTCCAAAAACAACGCTTTTTTACACTCCTGTCTCCCTTTCTCCTTGAAACAATGACTTTCATCAATCCTTTTACATAATTCTTGTTTCTCATGACATTTCTAACATTGCCCACAATTATTAACTTTCTAAGTCTTTCTGAGCAGGAGAAATCGCAAAACATAGTCATTTCTTCATTGCAGTCCAAAAACAACGCTTTTTTACACTCCAGTCTCCCTTTCTCTTGGCAACAATGACTTACATCCATCCTTTTACATAATTCTTATTTCTCATGACATTTCTACCATTGCCCACAATTATCAACTTTCTAAGTCTTTCTGAGCAGGAGAAATCGCAAAACAGAGTAATTTCTTCATTGCCGTCCAAAAACAACGCTTTTTTACACTCCTGTCTCCCTTTCTCTTGGAAACAATGACTTACATCAATCCTTTTACATAATTCTTGTTTCTCATGACATTTCTAACATTGTCCACAATTATCAACTTTCTAAGTCTTTCTGAGCAGGAGAAATCGCAAAACATAGTCATTTCTTCATTGCCGTCCAAAAACAACGCTTTTTTACACTCCTGTCTCCCTTTCTCTTGGAAACAATGACTTACATCAATCCTTTTACATAATTCTTGTTTCTCCTGACATTTCTAACATTGCCCACAAATATCAACTTTCTAAGTCTTTCTGAGCAGGAGAAATCGCAAAACATAGTCATTTCTTCATTGCAGTCCAAAAACAACGCTTTTTTACACTCCAGTCTCCCTTTCTCTTGGAAACAATGACTTACATCAATCCTTTTACATAATTTTTGTTTCTCATGACATTTCTAACATTGTCCACAATTATCAACTTTCTAAGTCTTTCTGAGCAGGAGAAATCGCAAAATATAGTCATTTCTTCATTGCAGTCCAAAAACAACGCTTTTTTACACTCCAGTCTCCCTTTCTCTTGGAAACAATGACTTACATCAATCCTTTTACATAATTCTTGTTTCTCCTGACATTTCTAACATTGCCCACAATTATCAACTTTCTAAGTCTTTCTGAGCAGGAGAAATCGCAAAATATAGTCATTTCTTCATTGCCGTCCAAAAACAACGCTTTTTTACACTCCTGTCTCCCTTTCTCCTGGAAACAATGACTTACATCAATCCTTTTACATAATTCTTGTTTCTCCTGACATTTCTAACATTGCCCACAATTATCAACTTTCTAAGTCTTTCTGAGCAGGAGAAATCGCAAAACATAGTCATTTCTTCATTGCAGTCCAAAAACAACGCTTTTTTACACTCCAGTCTCCCTTTCTCTTGGAAACAATGACTTACATCAATCCTTTTACATAATTCTTGTTTCTCATGACATTTCTAACATTGTCCACAATTATCAACTTTCTAAGTCTTTCTGAGCAGGAGAAATCGCAAAACATAGTCATTTCTTCATTGCAGTCCAAAAACAACGCTTTTTTACACTCCAGTCTCCCTTTCTCTTGGAAACAATGACTTACATCAATCCTTTTACATAATTCTTGTTTCTCCTGACATTTCTAACATTGCCCACAATTATCAACTTTCTAAGTCTTTCTGAGCAGGAGAAATCGCAAAATATAGTCATTTCTTCATTGCCGTCCAAAAACAACGCTTTTTTACACTCCTGTCTCCCTTTCTCCTGGAAACAATGACTTACATCAATCCTTTTACATAATTCTTGTTTCTCATGACATTTCTAACATTGCCCACAATTATTAACTTTCTAAGTCTTTCTGAGCAGGAGAAATCGCAAAACATAGTCATTTCTTCATTGCAGTCCAAAAACAACGCTTTTTTACACTCCAGTCTCCCTTTCTCTTGGCAACAATGACTTACATCAATCCTTTTACATAATTCTTATTTCTCATGACATTTCTACCATTGCCCACAGTTATCAACTTTCTAAGTCTTTCTGAGCAGGAGAAATCGCAAAACATAGTAATTTCTTCATTGCCGTCCAAAAACAACGCTTTTTTACACTCCTGTCTCCCTTTCTCCTGGAAACAAGGACTTACATCAATCCTTTTACATAATTCTTGTTTCTCCTGACATTTTTAACATTGCCCACAAATATCAACTTTCTAAGTCTTTCTGAGCAGGAGAAATCGCAAAATATAGTCATTTCTTCATTGCCGTCCAAAAACAACGCTTTTTTACACTCCTGTCTCCCTTTCTCCTGGAAACACTGACTTACATCAATCCTTTTACATAATTCTTGTTTCTCATGACATTTCTAACATTGCCCACAATTATCAACTTTCTAAGTCTTTCTGAGCAAGAGAAATCGCAAAACAGTCATTTATTCATTGCCGTCCAAAAACAATGCTTTTTTACACTCCAGTCTCCCTTTCTCTTGGAAACAATGACTTACATCAATACTTTTACATAATTCTTGTTTCTCCTGACATTTCTAACATTGCCCACAAATATCAACTTTCTAAGTCTTTCTGAGCAGGAGAAATCGCAAAACATAGTCATTTCTTCATTGCAGTCCAAAAACAACGCTTTTTTACACTCCAGTCTCCCTTTCTCTTGGAAACAATGACTTACATCAATCCTTTTACATAATTCTTGTTTCTCATGACATTTCTAACATTGTCCACAATTATCAACTTTCTAAGTCTTTCTGAGCAGGAGAAATCGTAAAACATAGTCATTTCTTCATTGCCGTCCAAAAACAACGCTTTTTTACACTCCTGTCTCCCTTTCTCTTGGAAACAATGACTTACATCAATCCTTTTACATAATTCTTGTTTCTCATGACATTTCTAACATTGCCCACAATTATCAACTTTCTAAGTCTTTCTGAGCAAGAGAAATCGCAAAACAGTCATTTATTCATTGCCGTCCAAAAACAATGCTTTTTTACACTCCAGTCTCCCTTTCTCTTGGAAACAATGACTTACATCAATCGTTTTACATAATTCTTGTTTCTCCTGACATTTCTAACATTGCCCACAAATATCAACTTTCTAAGTCTTTCTGAGCAGGAGAAATCGCAAAACATAGTCATTTCTTCATTGCAGTCCAAAAACAACGCTTTTTTACACTCCAGTCTCCCTTTCTCTTGGAAACAATGACTTACATCAATCCTTTTACATAATTCTTGTTTCTCATGACATTTCTAACATTGTCCACAATTATGAACTTTCTAAGTCTTTCTGAGCAGGAGCAATCGCAAAACATAGTCATTTCTTCATTGCAGTCCAAAAACAACGCTTTTTTACACTCCAGTCTCCCTTTCTCTTGGAAACAATGACTTACATCAATCCTTTTACATATTTCTTGTTTCTCCTGACATTTCTAACATTGCCCAGAATTATCAACTTTCTAAGTCTTTCTGAGCAGGAGAAATCGCAAAATATAGTCATTTCTTCATTGCCGTCCAAAAACAACGCTTTTTTACACTCCAGTCTCCCTTTCTCCTGGAAACAATGACTTACATCAATCCTTTTACATAATTCTTGTTTCTCATGACATTTCTAACATTGCCCACAATTATTAACTTTCTAAGTCTTTCTGAGCAGGAGAAATCGCAAAACATAGTCATTTCTTCATTGCAGTCCAAAAACAACGCTTTTTTACACTCCAGTCTCCCTTTCTCTTGGCAACAATGACTTACATCAATCCTTTTACACAATTCTTATTTCTCATGACATTTCTACCATTGCCCACAATTATCAACTTTCTAAGTCTTTCTGAGCAGGAGAAATCGCAAAACATAGTAATTTCTTCATTGCCGTCCAAAAACAACGCTTTTTTACACTCCTGTCTCCCTTTCTCCTGGAAACAATGACTTACATCAATCCTTTTACATAATTCTTGTTTCTCCTGACATTTCTAACATTGCCCACAAATATCAACTTTCTAAGTCTTTCTGAGCAGGAGAAATCGCAAAATATAGTCATTTCTTCATTGCCGTCCAAAAACAACGCTTTTTTACACTCCTGTCTCCCTTTCTCCTGGAAACAATGACTTACATCAATCCTTTTACATAATTCTTGTTTCTCATGACATTTCTAACATTGCCCACAATTATCAACTTTCTAAGTCTTTCTGAGCAAGAGAAATCGCAAAACAGTCATTTATTCATTGCCGTCCAAAAACAATGCTTTTTTACACTCCAGTCTCCCTTTCTCTTGGAAACAATGACTTACATCAATACTTTTACATAATTCTTGTTTCTCCTGACATTTCTAACATTGCCCACAAATATCAACTTTCTAAGTCTTTCTGAGCAGGAGAAATCGCAAAACATAGTCATTTCTTCATTGCAGTCCAAAAACAACGCTTTTTTTACACTCCAGTCTCCCTTTCTCTTGGAAACAATGACTTACATCAATCCTTTTACATAATTCTTGTTTCTCATGACATTTCTAACATTGTCCACAAATATCAACTTTCTAAGTCTTTCTGAGCAGGAGAAATCGCAAAACATAGTCATTTCTTCATTGCAGTCCAAAAACAACGCTTTTTTACACTCCAGTCTCCCTTTCTCTTGGAAACAATGACTTACATCAATACTTTTACATAATTCTTGTTTCTCATGACATTTCTAACATTGTCCACAATTATCAACTTTCTAAGTCTTTTTGAGCAGGAGAAATCGCAGAACATAGTCATTTCTTCATTGCAGTCCAAAAACAACGCTTTTTTACACTCCAGTCTCCCTTTCTCTTGGAAACAATGACTTACATCAATCCTTTTACATAATTCTTGTTTCTCATGACATTTCTAACATTGTCCACAAATATCAACTTTCTAAGTCTTTCTGAGCAGGAGAAATCGCAAAACATAGTCATTTCTTCATTGCAGTCCAAAAACAACGCTTTTTTTACACTCCAGTCCCCCTTTCTCCTGGAAACAATGACTTACATCAATCCTTTTACATAATTCTTGTTTCTCCTGACATTTCTAACATTGCCCACAAATATCAACTTTCTAAGTCTTTCTGAGCAGGAGAAATCGCAAAACATAGTCATTTCTTCATTGCAGTCCAAAAACAACGCTTTTTTACACTCCAGTCTCCCTA
>NW_027447631.1:0-27809 GCF_038048845.1 Mixophyes fleayi | reverse complement strand
TGATTCGATTCATGATTCATGATTCATGATTCAATTCATGATTCATGATTCATGATTCAATTCATGATTCATGATTCATGATTCATGATTCAATTCATGATTCATGATTCATGATTCGATTCATAAATAATGATTTATGATTCATGATTCAATTCATAATTCATGATTCGATTCATGATTCTGATTCATGATTTATGATTCAATTCATGCATCATGATTCATGATTCATGATTCATGATTCGATTCATGATTCATGATTCAAGATTCATGATTCATATTCAAGATTCATGATTCATGATTCGATTCATGATTCATGATTCAAGATTCATGATTCAATTCATGATTCATGATTCATTCATGATTCAATTCATGATTCATGATTCAATTCATGATTCATGATTCAAGATTCATGATTCAATTCATCATTCAATTCATGATTCATGTTTCATTTCATGATTCAATTCATGATTCATGATTCAATTCATGATTCATGATTCAAGCTTCATGATTCAATTCATGATTCATGATTCGTTTCTGATTTGATTCATGATTCAATTCATGATTCATGATTTAATACATGATTCATGATTCATGATTCAATTCATGATTCATGATTCGATTCATGATTCATGATTCATGATTCATGATTCATGATTCATGATTTAATTCATGATAATGATTCATGATTGAATTCATGATTCAATTCATGATTTATGAATCAATTATGATTCATAATTCATGATTTTATGATTCATGATTCATGATTCAATTCATGATCATGATTCTTGATTCATGATTCTTGATTCAATTCATGATTCATGATTCGATTCATGATTCCTGATTCATGATTCATGATTCGATTCATGATTCATTATCAAGATTCAATTCATGATTCATGATTCAATTCATGATTCATGAGTCATGATTTATGATTCTTGATTCATGATTCAATTCACGATTCATGATTCATGATTCAATTCATGATTCATGATTCATGATTCAATTCATGATTCAATTCATGATTCATGATTCATGATTCAATTTATGATTCATTAATCATGATTCAATTCATGATTCAATTCATGATTCATGATTCAAGATTAAATTCATGATTTATGATTCAATTCATTAATTCATGATTCGATTCATGATTCGTGATTCATGATTCAATTTATGATTCATGATTCATGATTCGATTCATGATTCATGATTCATGATTCAATTCATGATTCATGATTCAATTCCTGATTCATGAATCGATTCATGATTTATGATTCCTGATTCAATTCATGATTCATGATTCATGATTCAAGTCATGATTCATGATTCATGATTCGATTCATGATTCATGATTCAAGATTCATGATTCAATTCATGATTCATGATTCATTTCATGATTCAATTCATGATTCATGATTCCAATTCATGATTCATGATTCAAGATTCATGATTCAATTCATCATTCAATTCATGATTCATGTTTCATTTCATGATTCAATTCATGATTCATGATTCAATTCATGATTCATGATTCAAGCTTCATGATTCAATTCATGATTCATGATTCGATTCATGATTTGATTCATGATTCAATTCATGATTCATGATTTAATTCATGATTTCATGATTCATGATTCAATTCATGATTCATGATTCGATTCATGATTCATGATTCATGATTCATGATTCATGATTCATGATTTAATTCATGATTAATGATTCATGATTGAATTCATGATTCAATTCATGATTTATGAATCAATTTATGATTCATAATTCATGATTTATGATTCATGATTCATGATTCAATTTATGATTCATGATTCTTGATTCATGATTCTTGATTCAATTCATGATTCATGATTCGATTCATGATTCCTGATTCATGATTCATGATTCGATTCATGATTCAATATTCAAGATTCAATTCCATGATTCATGATTCAATTCATGATTCATGAGTCATGATTTATGATTCTTGATTCATGATTCAATTCACGATTCATGATTCATGATTCAATTCATGATCAATTCATGATTCATGATTCATGATTCAATTTATGATTCATTAATCATGATTCAATTCATGATTCAATTCATGATTCATGATTCAAGATTAAATTCATGATTTATGATTCAATTCATTAATTCATGATTCGATTCATGATTCGTGATTCATGATTCAATTTATGATTCATGTTTCATGATTCGATTCATGATTCATGATTCATGATTCAATTCATGATTCATGATTCAATTCCTGTTTCATGAATCGATTCATGATTTATGATTCCTGATTCAATTCATGATTCATGATTCATGATTCAAGTCATGATTCATGATTCAAGACATGATTCATGATTCAATTCATGATTCAATTCATGATTCATGATTCATGATTTAATTCATGATTCATGATTCAATTCATGATTTATGATTCAATTCATGATTCGATTCTGATTCAATCATAATTCATGATTTGATTTATGATTCATGATTCAATTCATGATTCATGATTCATGAATCAATTCATGATTCATGATTTATGATTCAATTCATGATTCATGATTCAATTCATGATTCAATTCATGATTCATGATTCGATGATTTCATGATTCGATTCATGATTCATGATTCATGATTCATGATTCAATTCATGATTCATGATTCGATTCATGATTCATGATTCCTGATTCAATTCATGATTTATGATTCATGATTCAATTCATGATTCATGATTCATGATTCATGATTTATGATTCAATTCATGATTCATGATTCAATTCATAATTCAATTCATGATTCAATTCATGATTCATAATTCATGATTCATAATTCATGATTTGATTCATGATTCATGATCGATTCATGATTCATGATTCAATTCATGGTTCCTGATTCATGAATTAATCATAATTCATGATTTAATTCATGATTCATGATTCAAATTATGATTCATGATTCGATTCATGATTCATGATTCAATTCATGACTCATGATTCAATTCATGATTTATGATTCAATTCATGATTTGATTCCTGATTAAATTCATGATTTCATTTATGATTTATGATTCAATCATAATTCATGATTCATGAATCAATTCATGATTCCATGATTCATTATTGAATTCATGATTCATGATTCAATTCATGATTCAATTCATGATTCATGATTCATGATTCATGATTGAATTCATGATCATGATTCAATCATGATTCATGATTCAATTTATGGATCATGATTCATGATTCAATTCATGATTCAATTCATGATTCATGATTCATGATTCGATTCATGATTCATGATTCAATTCATGATTCATGATTGGATTCATGATTCATGATTCATGATTCAAATTATGATTCAATTCATGATTCATGATTAATGATTCAATTCATGATTCAATTCAAGATTCATGATTCGATTCATGAATCATGATTCGATTCATGATTCATGATTCATGATTCAATTCAATGATTCAATTTATGATTCATGATTCATGATTCAATTCATGATTCAATTCATGATTCATGATTCAAGATTCGATTCATGATTCATGTTTAATTCATGATTCATGATTCGATTCATGATTCATGATTTATGATTCATGATTCAATTCATAATTCATGATTCAATTCATGATTCATGATCTTGATTCATGATTTAATTCATGATCATGATTCAATTCATGATTCATGATTCATGATTCAATTCATTGATTCAATTCATGATTACAATTCATGATTCATGATTCATTTCATGATTCAATTCATGATTCATGAATTGATTAATGATTCATGATTCAATTCACGATTCAATTCATGATTCATGATTCGATTCATGATCATGATTCAATTCATGATTCATGATTCATGATTCGATTCATGAATTATGATTCAATTCATGATTCATGATTCAAGATTCATGATTCAATTCATGATTCATGATTCGATTCATGATTCATGATTCATGATTCAATTCATGATATATGATTCATGATTCAATTCAAGAATCATGATTCAATTCATGATTCATGATTCATGATTCATTATTCAATTCATGATTCATGATTCATGATTCATGATTCAATTCATGATTCATTAATCATGATTCAATCATGATTCATGATTTAATTCATGACTCATGATTCATGATTCAATTCATGATTCATGATTTAATTCATGATTATGATTCATGATTCAATTCATGATTCATGATCAATTTATGTTTCATGATTCATAATTTATGATTCATGATTCATGATTCAATTCATGATTCATGATTCATAATTTATGATTCATGATTCATGATTCAATTCATGATTCATGATTCAATGCATGATTCATGATTCATGAATCAATTTATGTTACATGATTCATAATTTATGATTCATGATTCATGATTCAATTCATGATCATGATTCAATGCATGATTCATGATTCATGATTCATGATCATGATTCGATTCATGATTCATGATTTCATGATTCAATTGATGATCATGATTCATGATTCGATTCATGATTCAATTCAAGATTCATGATTCGATTCATGATTCATGATTCGATTCATGATTGAATTCATGATTCATGTTTCGATTCATGATTGAATTCATGATTCAATTCATGATTCATGATTCAATTCATGATTCATGATTCATGATTCAATCATGATTCATGATCATGATTCATGATTCGATTCATGATTCAATTCATGATTCATGATTCAAGATTCATGATTCAATTCATGATCATGATTCGATTCATGAATCTTAAATCATGATTCAATGATTCGATTCATGATCATGATCATGATTCAATTCATGATTCATGATTCATGATTCAATCATGATTCATGATCATGATTCATGATTCAATTCATGATTCATGATTCATGATTCGATTCAATAAATAATGATTTATGATTCATGATTCAATTCATAATTCATGATTCGATTCATGATTCTTGATTCATGATTTATGATTCAATTCATGATTCATGATTCATGATTCATGATTCATGATTCGATTCATGATTCATGATTCAAGATTCATGATTCAATTCATGATTCATGATTCATGATTCGATTCATGATTCATGATTCAAGATTCATGATTCAATTCATGATTCATGATTCATTTCATGATTCAATTCATGATTCATGATTCAATTCATGATTCATGATTCAAGATTCTTGATTCAATTCATCATTCAATTCATGATTCATGTTTCATTTCATGATTCAATCATGATTCATGATTCAATTCATGATTCATGATTCAAGCTTCATGATTCAATTCATGATTCATGATTCGTTTCATGATTTGATTCATGATTCAATTCATGATTCATGATTTAATACATGATTCATGATTCATGATTCAATTCATGATTCATGAATCAATTTATGATCATAATTCATGATTATGATTCATGATTCATGATTCAATTCATGATTCATGATTCTTGATTCATGATTCTTGATTCAATTCATGATTCATGATTCGATCATGATTCCTGATTCATGATTCATGATTCGATTCATGATTCATTATTCAAGATTCAATTCATGATTCATGATTCAATTCATGATTCATGAGTCATGATTTATGATTCTTGATTCATGATTCAATTCACGATTCATGATCATGATTCAATTCATGATCATGATTCATGATTCAATTCATGATTCAATTCATGATTCATGATTCATGATTCAATTTATGATTATTAATCATGATCAATTCATGATTCAATTCATGATTCATGATTCAAGATTAAATTCATGATTTATGATTCAATTCATTAATTCATGATTCGATTCATGATTCGTGATTCATGATTCAATTTATGATTCATGATTCATGATTCGATTCATGATTCATGATTCATGATTCAATTCATGATTCATGATTCAATTCCTGATTCATGAATCGATTCATGATTTATGATTCCTGATTCAATCATGATTCATGATTCATGATTCAAGTCATGATTCATGATTCATGATTCGATTCATGATCATGATTCAAGATTCATGATTCAATTCATGATTCATGATTCATTTCATGATTCAATTCATGATTTATGATCAATTCATGATTCATGATTCAAGATTCATGATTCAATTCATCATTCAATTCATGATTCATGTTTCATTTCATGATTCAATTCATGATTCATGATTCAATCATGATTCATGATTCAAGCTTCATGATTCAATTCATGATTCATGATTCGATTCATGATTTGATTCATGATTCAATTCCATGATTCATGATTTAATTCAGATTCATGATTCATGATTCAATTCATGATTCATGATTCGATTCATGATTCATGATTCATGATTCATGATTCATGATTCATGATTTAATTCATGATTAATGATTCATGATTGAATTCATGATTCAATTCATGATTTATGAATCAATTTATGATTCATAATTCATGATTTATGATTCATGATTCATGATTCAATTTATGATTCATGATTCTTGATTCATGATTCTTGATTCAATTCATGATTCATGATTCGATTCATGATCCTGATTCATGATTCATGATTCGATTCATGATTCATTATTCAAGATTCAATTCATGATTCATGATTCAATTCATGATTCATGAGTCATGATTTATGATTCTTGATTCATGATTCAATTCACGATTCATGATTCATGATTCAATTCATGATTCAATTCATGATTCATGATTCATGATTCAATTTATGATTCATTAATCATGATTCAATTCATGATTCAATTCATGATTCATGATTCAAGATTAAATTCATGATTTATGATTCAATTCATTAATTCATGATTCGATTCATGATTCGTGATTCATGATTCAATTTATGATTCATGTTTCATGATTCGATTCATGATTCATGATTCATGATTCAATTCATGATTCATGATTCAATTCCTGTTTCATGAATCGATTCATGAATTTATGATTCCTGATTCAATTCATGATTCATGATTCATGATTCAAGTCTGATTCATGATTCAAGACATGATTCATGATTCAATTCATGATTCAATTCATGATTCATGATTCATGATTTAATTCATGATTCATGATTCAATTCATGATTTATGATTCAATTCATGATTCGATTCCTGATTCAATTCATAATTCATGATTTGATTTATGATTCATGATTCAATTCATGATTCATGATTCATGAATCAATTCATGATTCATGATTTATGATTCAATTCATGATTTCATGATTCAATTCATGATTCAATTCATGATTCATGATTCATGATTCATGATTCGATTCATGATTCATGATTCATGATTCATGATTCAATTCATGATTCATGATTCGATTCATGATTCATGATTCCTGATTCAATTCATGATTTATGATTCATGATTCAATTCATGATTCATGATTCATGATTCATGATTTATGATTCAATTCATGATTCATGATTCCAATTCATAATTCAATTCATGATTCAATTCATGATTCATAATTCATGATTCATAATTCATGATTTGATTCATGATTCATGATTCGATTCATGATTCATGATTCAATTCATGGTTCCTGATTCATGAATTAATTCATAATTCATGATTTAATTAATGATTCATGATTCAAATTATGATTCATGATTCGATTCATGATTCATGATTCAATTCATGACTCATGATTCAATTCATGATTATGATTCAATCATGATTTGATTCCTGATTAAATTCATGATTTCATTTATGATTTATGATTCAATTCATAATTCATGATTCATGAATCAATTCATGATTCATGATTCATTATTGAATTCATGATTCATGATTCAATTCATGATTCAATTCATGATTCATGATTCATGATTCATGATTGAATTCATGATTCATGATTCAATTCATGATTCATGATTCAATTTATGGATCATGATTCATGATTCAATTCATGATTCAATTCATGATTCATGATTCATGATTCGATTCATGATTCATGATTCAATTCATGATTCATGATTGGATTCATGATTCATGATTCATGATTCAAATTATGATTCAATTCATGATTCATGATTAATGATTCAATTCATGATTCAATTCAAGATTCATGATTCGATTCATGAATCATGATTCGATTCATGATTCATGATCATGATTCAATTCATGATTCAATTTATGATTCATGATTCATGATTCAATTCATGATTCAATTCATGATTCATTCATGATTCATGATTCAAGATTCGATTCATGATTCCATGTTTAATTCATGATTCATGATTCGATTCATGATTCATGATTTATGATTCATGATTCAATTCATAATTCATGATTCAATTCATGATTCATGATTCTTGATTCATGATTTAATTCATGATTCATTGATTCAATTCATGATTCATGATTCATGATTCAATTCATGATTCAATTCATGATTCAATTCATGATTCATGATTCATTCATGATTCAATTCATGATTCAGAATTGATTAATGATTCATGATTCAATTCACGATTCCAATTCATGATTCATGATTCGATCATGATTCATGATTCAATTCATGATTCATGATTCATGATTCGATTCATGAATTATGATTCAATTCATGATTCATGATTCAAGATTCATGATTCAATTCATGATTCATGATTCGATTCATGATTCATGATTCATGATTCAATTCATGATATATGATTCATGATTCAATTCATGAATCATGATTCAATTCATGATTCATGATTCATGATTCATGATTCATGATTCAATTCATGATTCATGATTCATGATTCATGATTCAATTCATGATTCATTAATCATGATTCAATTCATGATTCATGATTTAATTCATGACTCATGATTCATGATTCAATTCATGATTCATGATTTAATTCATGATTAATGATTCATGATTCAATTCATGATTCATGAATCAATTTATGTTTCATGATTCATAATTTATGATTCATGATTCATGATTCAATTCATGATTCATGATTCATAATTTATGATTCATGATTCATGATTCAATTCATGATTCATGATTCAATGCATGATTCATGATTCATGAATCAATTTATGTTACATGATTCATAATTTATGATTCATGATTCATGATTCAATTCATGATTCATGATTCAATGCATGATTCATGATTCATGATTCATGATTCATGATTCGATTCATGATTCATGATTCATGATTCAATTGATGATTCATGATTCATGATTCGATTCATGATTCAATTCAAGATTCATGATTCGATTCATGATTCATGATTCGATTCATGATTGAATTCATGATTCATGTTTCGATTCATGATTGAATTCATGATTCAATTCATGATTCATGATTCAATTCATGATTCATGATTCATGATTCAATTCATGATTCATGATTCATGATTCGATTCATGATTCAATTCATGATTCATGATTCAAGATTCATGATTCAATTCATGATTCATGATTCGATTCATGAATCTTAAATCATGATTCATGATTCGATTCATGATTCATGATTCATGATTCAATTCATGATTCATGATTCATGATTCAATTCATGATTCATGATTCAATTCATGATTCATGATTCATGATTCGATTCATAAATAATGATTTATGATTCATGATTCAATTCATAATTCATGATTCGATTCATGATTCTTGATTCATGATTTATGATTCAATTCATGATTCATGATTCATGATTCATGATTCATGATTCGATTCATGATTCATGATTCAAGATTCATGATTCAATTCATGATTCATGATTCATGATTCGATTCATGATTCATGATTCAAGATTCATGATTCAATTCATGATTCATGATTCATTTCATGATTCAATTCATGATTCATGATTCAATTCATGATTCATGATTCAAGATTCATGATTCAATTCATCATTCAATTCATGATTCATGTTTCATTTCATGATTCAATTCATGATTCATGATTCAATTCATGATTCATGATTCAAGCTTCATGATTCAATTCATGATTCATGATTCGATTCATGATTTGATTCATGATTCAATTCATGATTCATGATTTAATTCATGATTCATGATTCATGATTCAATTCATGATTCATGATTCGATTCATGATTCATGATTCGATTCATGATTCATGATTCATGATTCATGATTCATGATTTAATTCATGATTAATGATTCATGATTGAATTCATGATTCAATTCATGATTTATGAATCAATTTATGATTCATAATTCATGATTTATGATTCATGATTCATGATTCAATTCATGATTCATGATTCTTGATTCATGATTCTTGATTCAATTCATGATTCATGATTCGATTCATGATTCCTGATTCATGATTCATGATTCGATTCATGATTCATTATTCAAGATTCAATTCATGATTCATGATTCAATTCATGATTCATGAGTCATGATTTATGATTCTTGATTCATGATTCAATTCACGATTCATGATTCATGATTCAATTCATGATTCATGATTCATGATTCAATTCATGATTCAATTCATGATTCATGATTCATGATTCAATTTATGATTCATTAATCATGATTCAATTCATGATTCAATTCATGATTCATGATTCAAGATTAAATTCATGATTTATGATTCAATTCATTAATTCATGATTCGATTCATGATTCGTGATTCATGATTCAATTTATGATTCATGATTCATGATTCGATTCATGATTCATGATTCATGATTCAATTCATGATTCATGATTCAATTCCTGATTCATGAATCGATTCATGATTTATGATTCCTGATTCAATTCATGATTCATGATTCATGATCAAGTCATGATTCATGATTCAAGACATGATTCATGATTCAATTCATGATTCAATTCATGATTCATGATTCATGATTTAATTCATGATTCATGATTCAATTCATGATTTATGATTCAATTCATGATTCGATCCTGATTCAATTCATAATTCATGATTTGATTTATGATTCATGATTCAATTCATGATTCATGATTTATGAATCAATTCATGATTCATGATTTATGATTCAATTCATGATTCATGATTCAATTCATGATTCAATTCATGATTCATGATTCATGATTCATGATTCGATTCATGATTCATGATTCATGATTCATGATTCATGATTCAATTCATGATTCATGATTCGATTCATGATTCATGATTCCTGATTCAATTCATGATTTATGATTCATGATTCAATTCATGATTCATGATTCATGATTCATGATTCATGATTTATGATTCAATTCATGATTCATGATTCAATTCATAATTCAATTCATGATTCAATTCATGATTCATAATTCATGATTCATAATTCATGATTTGATTCATGATTCATGATTCGATTCATGATTCATGATTCAATTCATGGTTCCTGATTCATGAATTAATTCATAATTCATGATTTAATTCATGATTCATGATTCAAATTATGATTCATGATTCGATTCATGATTCATGATTCAATCATGACTCATGATTCAATTCATGATTTATGATTCAATTCATGATTTGATTCCTGATTAAATTCATGATTTCATTTATGATTTATGATTCAATTCATAATTCATGATTCATGAATCAATTCATGATTCATGATTCATTATTGAATTCATGATTCATGATTCAATTCATGATTCAATTCATGATTCATGATTCATGATTCATGATTGAATTCATGATTCATGATTCAATTCATGATTCATGATTCAATTTATGGATCATGATTCATGATTCAATTCATGATTCAATTCATGATTCATGATTCATGATTCGATTCATGATTCATGATTCAATTCATGATTCAATTCATGATTCATGATTGGATTCATGATTCATGATTCATGATTCAAATTATGATTCAATTCATGATTCATGATTAATGATTCAATTCATGATTCAATTCAAGATTCATGATTCGATTCATGAATCATGATTCGATTCATGATTCATGATTCATGATTCAATTCATGATTCAATTTATGATTCATGATTCATGATTCAATTCATGATTCAATTCATGATTCATGATTCAAGATTCGATTCATGATTCATGTTTAATTCATGATTCATGATTCGATTCATGATTCATGATTTATGATTCATGATTCAATTCATAATTCATGATTCAATTCATGATTCATGATTCTTGATTCATGATTTAATTCATGATTCATGATTCAATTCATGATTCATGATTCATGATTCAATTCATGATTCAATTCATGATTCAATTCATGATTCATGATTCATTTCATGATTCAATTCATGATTCATGAATTGATTAATGATTCATGATTCAATTCACGATTCAATTCATGATTCATGATTCGATTCATGATTCATGATTCAATTCATGATTCATGATTCATGATTCGATTCATGAATTATGATTCAATTCATGATTCATGATTCAAGATTCATGATTCAATTCATGATTCATGATTCGATTCATGATTCATGATTCATGATTCAATTCATGATATATGATTCATGATTCAATTCATGAATCATGATTCAATTCATGATTCATGATTCATGATTCATGATTCATGATTTGATTCATGATTCATGATTCATGATTTAATTCATGATTCATGATTCATGATTCAATTCATGATTCATGATTCATGATTCATGATTCAATTCATGATTCATTAATCATGATTCAATTCATGATTCATGATTTAATTCATGACTCATGATTCATGATTCAATTCATGATTCATGATTTAATTCATGATTAATGATTCATGATTCAATTCATGATTCATGAATCAATTTATGTTTCATGATTCATAATTTATGATTCATGATTCATAATTTATGATTCATGATTCATGATTCAATTCATGATTCATGATTCATAATTTATGATTCATGATTCATGATTCAATTCATGATTCATGATTCAATGCATGATTCATGATTCATGAATCAATTTATGTTACATGATTCATAATTTATGATTCATGATTCATGATTCAATTCATGATTCATGATTCAATGCATGATTCATGATTCATGATTCATGATTCATGATTCGATTCATGATTCATGATTCATGATTCAATTGATGATTCATGATTCATGATTCGATTCATGATTCAATTCAAGATTCATGATTCGATTCATGATTCATGATTCGATTCATGATTGAATTCATGATTCATGTTTCGATTCATGATTGAATTCATGATTCAATTCATGATTCATGATTCAATTCATGATTCATGATTCATGATTCAATTCATGATTCATGATTCATGATTCATGATTCGATTCATGATTCAATTCATGATTCATGATTCAAGATTCATGATTCAATTCATGATTCATGATTCGATTCATGAATCTTAAATCATGATTCATGATTCGATTCATGATTCATGATTCATGATTCAATTCATGATTCATGATTCATGATTCAATTCATGATTCATGATTCATGATTCATGATTCAATTCATGATTCATGATTCATGATTCGATTCATAAATAATGATTTATGATTCATGATTCAATTCATAATTCATGATTCGATTCATGATTCTTGATTCATGATTTATGATTCGATTCATGATTCATGATTTAATTCATGATTTATGATTCATTACTCATTTTTCAATTCATTAATCATGATTCATGATTCAATTCATGTTTCATAATTCATGATTCATGATTTAATTCATGATTAATGATTCATGATTCATGATTCATTTCATGATTCATGATTCAATTCATGTTTCATAATTCATAATTCATGATTCAATTCATGATTAATGATTCTTGATTCATGATTTAATTCATGATTCATAATTCAATGCATGATTCAATTCATGATTCATGATTTATTTCATGATTTAATTCATGATTCATGATTCAATTCATGATTCAATTCATGATTCATGATTCAATTCATGATTCATGATTCATGATTCATGATTCATGATTCAATTCATGATTCATAATTCATGATTCATGATTCAATTCATGATTCATGATTCATGATTCATTTCATGATTCATTTCATGATTCATGATTCAATTCATGATTCAATTCATGATTCATGAATCATGATTCGATTCATGATTCAATTCAAGATTCATGATTCGATTCATGATTCATGATTCGATTCATGATTCATTTCATGATTCATGTTTCGATTCATGATTCAATTCATGATTCGATTCATGATTCATGATTCAATTCATGATTCATGATTCATGATTCAATTCATGATTCATGATTCATGATTCATGATTCATGATTCGATTCATGATTCAATTCATGATTCATGATTCAAGATTCATGATTTAATTCATGATTCATGATTCGATTCATGAATCTTGATTCATGATTCAAGATTCGATTCATGATTCGTGATTCAATTCATGATTCATGATTCATGATTCAATTCATGATTCATGATTCATGATTCCATTCATGATTCATAATTCAATTCATGATTCATGATTCAATTCATGATTTATGATTCAATTCATGATTCATGATTCATGATTCAATTCATGATTCATGATTCATGATTCAATTCATAATTCAATTCATGATTCATGATTCAATTCAGGATTCATGATTCAATTCATGATTCATAATTCATGATTCATGATTCAATTCATGATTCATGATTTAATTCATGATTCATGATTCAATTCATGATTCATGATTTAATTCCTGATTTAATTCCTGATTTAATTCATGATTCATGATTCGATTTATGATTCATGATTCAATTCATGATTCATGATTCATGAATCAATTCATGATTCATGATTCATGATTCAATTCATGATTCATGATTCAATTCGTGATTCATGATTCAATTCATGTTTTAATTCATGATTCAAGATTCAATTCATGATTCATGATTCATGATTTAAATTATGATTCAATTCATGATTCATGATTCGATTCATGATTCATGATTCATGATTCAATTCATGATTCAATTCATGATTCAATTCATGATTCATGATTCATGATTGGATTCATGATTCATGATTCAATTCATGATTCATGATTCAAATTATGATTCAATTTATGATTCATTATTCATGATTAATGATTCAATTCATGATTCAATTCATGATTCAATTCAAGATTCATGATTCGAATTATTATTCATGATTCATGATTCATGATTCATGATTCATGATTCATGATTCAATTCATGATTCATGATTCATGATTCATGATTCAATTCATGATTCATGATTCATTATTCAATTCATGATTCATGATTCTTGATTCAATTCATGATTCATGATTCATGATTCATGATTCATGATTCGATTCATGATTCATGATTCATGATTTATGATTCATGATTTATGATTCATGATTCAATTCATAATTCATGATTCGATTCATAATTCTTGATTCATGATTTATGATTCGATTCATGATTCATGATTTAATTCATGATTCATAATTCAATGCATGATTCAATTCATGATTCATGATTTATTTCATGATTTAATTCATGATTCATGATTCAATTCATGATTCAATTCATGAATTATGATTCAATTCATGATTCATGATTCATGATTCATGATTCATGATTCAATTCATGATTCATAATTCATGATTCATGATTCAATTCATGATTCATGATTCATGATTCATTTCATGATTCATTTCATGATTCATGATTCAATTCATTAATCATGATTCATGATTCGATTCAAGATTCATGATTCAACTCATGTTTCATAATTCATGATTCATGATTTAATTCATGATTCATGATTCATGATTGATGATTCATTTCATGATTCATGATTCAATTCATGTTTCATAATTCATGATTCATGATTCAATTCATGATTCATGATTCTTGATTCATGATTTAATTCATGATTCATGATTCAATTCATGATTCATGATTCATGATTCAATTCATGATTCAATTCATGATTCATGATTTATTTCATGATTTAATTCATGATTCATGATTCAATTCATGATTCATGATTCTATTCATGATTCAATTCATGATTCATGATTCGATTCATGATTCATGATTCAATTTATGATTCATGATTCATGATTCAATTCATGATGCATGATTCATGATTCATGATTCGATTCATGAATTATGATTCAATTCATGATTCATGATTCAAGATTCATGATTCAATTCATGATTCATGATTCAAGATTCATGATTCAATTCATGATTCATGATTTGATTCATGACTCATGACTCATGATTCAATTCATGATTCATGATTCATGATTCATGATCCATGATTCATGATTTAATTCATGATTAATGATTCATGATTCAATTCATGATTCAATTCATGATTCATGAATCAATTTATGTTTCATGATTCATGATTTATGATTCATGATTCATAATTCATGATTCGATTCATGATTCATGATTCATGATTCAATTCACGATTCATGATTCGATTCATGATTCTTGATTCATGATTCGATTCATGATTTGATTCATGATTCAATTCATGATTTATTTCATGATTCATGATTCATGATTTAATTCATGATTCATGATTCATGATTCAATTCATGATTCATGATTCATGATTCATGTCTCGATTCATGATTTATGATTTGATTCATGATTCATGATTCATGATTCATGATTT
The DNA here is from genome assembly GCF_038048845.1 of Mixophyes fleayi. Taxonomy (NCBI): domain Eukaryota; kingdom Metazoa; phylum Chordata; class Amphibia; order Anura; family Limnodynastidae; genus Mixophyes; species Mixophyes fleayi. Next base: position 11,168 of record NW_027447631.1, on the reverse strand, counting down.
AATTCATGATTAATGATTCATGATTCAATTCATGATTCAATTCATGATTCATGAATCAATTTATGATTCATGATTCATGATTTATGATTCAATTCATGGTTCATGATTCATGATTCATGATTCATGATTTAATTCATGATTCATGATTTGATTCATGACTCATGATTCATGATTCATTATTCATGATTCATGATTTAATTCATGATTTATGATTCATGATTCAATTCATGATTCAATTCATGATTCATGAATCAATTTATGATTCATGATTCATGATTTATGATTCAATTCATGGTTCATGATTCATGATTCATGATTCATGATTTAATTCATGATTCATGATTCATGATTTGATTCATGATTCATGATTCATGATTCGATTCATGATTCATGATTTAATTCATGATTCATGATTCATGATTCATGATTCAATTCATGATTCAGGATTCAATTCATGATTCGATTCCTGATTCAAATCATGATTCATGATTCGATTTATGATTCATGATTCATAAATTCAATTCATGATTCATGATTCATGATTAAATTCATGATTCATGATTCATGATTCAAATTATGATTCAATTCAAGATTCATGATTCGATTCATGATTCATGATTCGATTCATGATTCAATTCATGATTCATGATTCATGATTTAATTCATGATTCATGATTCGATTCATGATTCATGATTCAATTCATGTTTCATAATTCATGATTCATGATTCAATTCATGATTCATGATTGATGATTGATGATTCATTTCATGATTCATGATTCAATTCATGTTTCATAATTCATGATTCATGATTCAATTCATGATTCATGATTCTTGATTCATGATTTAATTCATGATTCATGATTCAATTCATGATTCATGATTCAATTCATGATTCATGATTCATGATTCAATTCATGATTCAATTCATGATTCATGATTCATTTCATGATTCAATTCATGATTCATGATTCGATTAATGATTCATGATTCAATTCACGATTTAATTCATGATTCATGATTCGATTCATGATTCATGATTCAATTCATGATTCATGATTCAATTCATGATTCGATTCATGAATTATGATTCAATTCATGATTCATGATTCAAGATTCATGATTCAAGATTCATGATTCAATTCATGATTCATGATTCGATTCATGATTCATGATTCATGATTCAATTCATGATATATGATTCATGATTCAATTCATGAATCATGATTCAATTCATGATTCATGATTCATGATTCGATTCATGATTCATGATTCATGATTTAATTCATGATTCATGATTCATGATTCAATTCATGATTCATGATTCATGATTCAATTCATGATTCATGATTCAATTCATGATTCATGAATCATGATTCAATTCATGATTCAATTCATGATTCATGAATCAATTTATGTTTCATGATTCATAATTTATGATTCATGATTCATAATTCAATTCATGATTCATGATTCAATGCATGATTCATGATTCATGATTCATGATTCATGATTCGATTCATGATTCATGATTCATGATTCAATTCATGATTCATGATTCGATTCATGATTCTTGATTCATGATTCGATTCATGATTCATATTTCAATTCATGATTCATGATTCAATTCATGATTTATGATTCAATTCATGATTTGATTCCTGACTCACTTCATGATTCATGATTCGATTCATGATTCATGATTCAATTCATAATTCAATTCATGATTCATGATTCATGATTCAATTCACGATTCATGATTCATGATTCAATTCATGATTCATAATTCTTGATTCATGATTCAATTCATGATTCATGATTCATGATTTAATTCATGATTCATGATTCAATTCATGATTCATGATTCAATTCATGATTTGATTACTGATTCACTTCATGATTCATGATTCGATTCATGATTCATGATTCAATTCATGTTTCATAATTCATGATTCATGATTCAATTCATGATTCATGATTCATGATTGATGATTCATTTCATGATTCATGATTCAATTCATGTTTTATAATTCATGATTCATGATTCAATTCATGATTCATGATTCTTGATTCTTATTTAATTCATGATTCATGATTTAATTCATGATTCATGACTCAATTCATGATTCATGATTCAATTCATGATTCATGATTCATTTCATGATTCAATTCATGATTCATGATTCGATTCATGATTCATGATTCAATTCATGATTCAATTCATGATTCATGAATCAATTTATGTTTCATGATTCATGATTTATGATTCATCATTCATGATTCATGATTCAATTCATGGTTCATGATTCATGATTCAATGCATTATTCATGATTCAATGATCATTATTCGATTCATGATTCATTATTCAAGATTCAATTCATGATTCATGATTCATGATTCGATTCATGATTCAAATCATGATTCATTATTTGATTCATGATTCATGAATCATGATTCAATTCATGATTCAATTCATGATTCATGATTCATGATTTGATTCATGATTCATGATTAATGATTCATTATTTGATTCATGATTCATGAATCATGATTCAATTCATGATTCATGATTCAATTCATGATTCATGATTCAATTTATGATTCATAATTCATGATTCAATTCAAGATTCATGATTCGATTCATGATTCATGATTCAATTCATGATTCATGATTCATGATTCATGATTCAATTCATGATTCATAATTCATGATTCATGATTCAATTCATGATTCATGATTCATGATTCATTTCATGATTCAATTCATGATTCATGATTCATGACTCATGATTCATGATTCAATTCTTGATTCATAATTCATGATTCATGATTCAATTCATGATTCATGATTCATGATTCATTTCATGATTCATGATTCGATTCATGATTCAATTCATGATTCAATTCATGATTCATGATTCATGATTCGATTCATGATTCAATTCAAGATTCATGATTCGATTCATGATTCATGATTCGATTCATGATTCATGATTCTTGATTCTTATTTAATTCATGATTCATGATTCAATTCATGATTCATGATTCAATTCATGATTCATGAATCATGATTCAATTCATGATTCAATTCATGATTCATGAATCAATTTATGTTTCATGATTCATAATTTATGATTCATGATTCATAATTCAATTCATGATTCATGATTCAATGCATGATTCATGATTCATGATTCATGATTCATGATTCGATTCATGATTCATGATTCATGATTCAATTCATGATTCATGATTCGATTCATGATTCTTGATTCATGATTCGATTCATGATTCATATTTCAATTCATGATTCATGATTCAATTCATGATTTATGATTCAATTCATGATTTGATTCCTGATTCACTTCATGATTCATGATTCGATTCATGATTCATGATTCAATTCATAATTCAATTCATGATTCATGATTCATGATTCAATTCACGATTCATGATTCATGATTCAATTCATGATTCATAATTCTTGATTCATGATTCAATTCATGATTCATGATTCATGATTTAATTCATGATTCATGATTCAATTCATGATTCATGATTCAATTCATGATTTGATTACTGATTCACTTCATGATTCATGATTCGATTCATGATTCATGATTCAATTCATGTTTCATAATTCATGATTCATGATTCAATTCATGATTCATGATTGATGATTCATTTCATGATTCATGATTCAATTCATGTTTTATAATTCATGATTCATGATTCAATTCATGATTCATGATTCTTGATTCTTATTTAATTCATGATTCATGATTTAATTCATGATTCATGACTCAATTCATGATTCATGATTCAATTCATGATTCATGATTCATTTCATGATTCAATTCATGATTCATGATTCGATTCATGATTCATGATTCAATTCATGATTCAATTCATGATTCATGAATCAATTTATGTTTCATGATTCATGATTTATGATTCATCATTCATGATTCATGATTCAATTCATGGTTCATGATTCATGATTCAATGCATTATTCATGATTCAATGATCATTATTCGATTCATGATTCATTATTCAAGATTCAATTCATGATTCATGATTCATGATTCGATTCATGATTCAAATCATGATTCATTATTTGATTCATGATTCATGAATCATGATTCAATTCATGATTCAATTCATGATTCATGATTCATGATTTGATTCATGATTCATGATTAATGATTCATTATTTGATTCATGATTCATGAATCATGATTCAATTCATGATTCATGATTCAATTCATGATTCATGATTCATGATTCATGATTCAATTTATGATTCATAATTCATGATTCAATTCAAGATTCGATTCATGATTCATGATTCAATTCATGATTCATGATTCATGATTCATGATTCAATTCATGATTCATAATTCATGATTCATGATTCAATTCATGATTCATGATTCATGATTCATTTCATGATTCAATTCATGATTCATGATTCATGACTCATGATTCATGATTCAATTCTTGATTCATAATTCATGATTCATGATTCAATTCATGATTCATGATTCATGATTCATTTCATGATTCATGATTCGATTCATGATTCAATTCATGATTCAATTCATGATTCATGATTCATGATTCGATTCATGATTCAATTCAAGATTCATGATTCGATTCATGATTCATGATTCGATTCATGATTCATGATTCTTGATTCTTATTTAATTCATGATTCATGATTCAATTCATGATTCATGATTCAATTCATGATTCATGAATCATGATTCAATTCATGATTCAATTCATGATTCATGAATCAATTTATGTTTCATGATTCATAATTTATGATTCATGATTCATAATTCAATTCATGATTCATGATTCAATGCATGATTCATGATTCATGATTCATGATTCATGATTCGATTCATGATTCATGATTCATGATTCAATTCATGATTCATGATTCGATTCATGATTCTTGATTCATGATTCGATTCATGATTCATATTTCAATTCATGATTCATGATTCAATTCATGATTTATGATTCAATTCATGATTTGATTCCTGATTCACTTCATGATTCATGATTCGATTCATGATTCATGATTCAATTCATAATTCAATTCATGATTCATGATTCATGATTCAATTCACGATTCATGATTCATGATTCAATTCATGATTCATAATTCTTGATTCATGATTCAATTCATGATTCATGATTCATGATTTAATTCATGATTCATGATTCAATTCATGATTCATGATTCAATTCATGATTTGATTACTGATTCACTTCATGATTCATGATTCGATTCATGATTCATGATTCAATTCATGTTTCATAATTCATGATTCATGATTCAATTCATGATTCATGATTCATGATTGATGATTCATTTCATGATTCATGATTCAATTCATGTTTTATAATTCATGATTCATAATTCAATTCATGATTCATGATTCTTGATTCTTATTTAATTCATGATTCATGATTTAATTCATGATTCATGACTCAATTCATGATTCATGATTCAATTCATGATTCATGATTCATTTCATGATTCAATTCATGATTCATGATTCGATTTATGATTCATGATTCAATTCATGATTCAATTCATGATTCATGAATCAATTTATGTTTCATGATTCATGATTTATGATTCATCATTCATGATTCATGATTCAATTCATGGTTCATGATTCATTATTCAATGCATTATTCATGATTCAATGATCATTATTCGATTCATGATTCATTATTCAAGATTCAATTCATGATTCATGATTCATGATTCGATTCATGATTCAAATCATGATTCATTATTTGATTCATGATTCATGAATCATGATTCAATTCATGATTCAATTCATGATTCATGATTCATGATTTGATTCATGATTCATGATTAATGATTCATTATTTGATTCATGATTCATGAATCATGATTCAATTCATGATTCATGATTCAATTCATGATTCATGATTCATGATTCAATTTATGATTCATAATTCATGATTCAATTCAAGATTCATGATTCGATTCATGATTCATGATTCAATTCATGATTCATGATTCATGATTCATGATTCAATTCATGATTCATAATTCATGATTCATGATTCAATTCATGATTCATGATTCATGATTCATGATTCAATTCATGATTCATGATTCATGATTCATGATTCAATTCATGATTCATAATTCATGATTCATGATTCAATTCATGATTCATGATTCATGATTCATTTCATGATTCAATTCATGATTCATGATTCATGACTCATGATTCATGATTCAATTCTTGATTCATAATTCATGATTCATGATTCAATTCATGATTCATGATTCATGATTCATTTCATGATTCATGATTCATGATTCATTTCATGATTCAATTCATGATTCATGATTCATGACTCATGATTCATGATTCAATTCTTGATTCATAATTCATGATTCATGATTCAATTCATGATTCATGATTCATGATTCATTTCATGATTCATGATTCGATTCATGATTCAATTCATGATTCAATTCATGATTCATGATTCATGATTCGATTCATGATTCAATTCAAGATTCATGATTCGATTCATGATTCATGATTCGATTCATGATTCATGATTCTTGATTCTTATTTAATTCATGATTCATGATTTAATTCATGATTCATGACTCAATTCATGATTCATGATTCAATTCATGATTCATGATTCATTTCATGATTCAATTCATGATTCATGATTCATGATTCAATGCATTATTCATGATTCATGATTCATTATTCGATTCAGATTCATTATTCAAGATTCAATTCATGATTCATGATTCATGATTCGATTCATGATTCAAATCATGATTCATTATTTGATTCATGATTCATGAATCATGATTCAATTCATGATTCAATTCATGATTCATGATTCATGATTTGATTCATGATTCATGATTAATGATTCATTACTTGATTCATGATTCATGAATCATGATTCAATTCATGATTCATGATTCAATTCATGATTCATGATTCATGATTCAATTTATGATTCATAATTCATGATTCAATTCAAGATTCATGATTCGATTCATGATTCATGATTCAATTCATGATTCATGATTCATGATTCATGATTCAATTCATGATTCATAATTCATGATTCATGATTCAATTCATGATTCATGATTCATTTCATGATTCAATTCATGATTCATGATTCATGATTCATGATTCATGATTCAATTCATGATTCATGATTCATGATTCGATTCATGATTCAATTCAAGATTCATGATTCGATTCATGATTCATGATTCGATTCATGATTCATTTCATGATTCATGATTCGATTCATGATTCAATTCATGATTCAATTCATGATTCATGATTCAATTCATGATTCATGATTCATGATTCAATTCATGATTCATGATTCAAGATTCATGATTCAATTCATGATTCATGATTCGATTCATGAATCTTGATTCATGATTCATGATTCGATTCATGATTCATGATTCATGATTCAATTCATGATTCATGATTCAATTCATGATTCATGATTCATGATTCAATTCATGATTTATGATTCGATTCATGATTCATGATTCATGATTCAATTCATGATTCATGATTCAATTCATGATTCATGATTCATGATTCAATTCATGATTCATAATTCAATTCATGATTCATGATTCAATTCATGATTTATGATTCGATTCATGATTCATGATTCATGATTCAATTCATGATTCATGATTCATGATTCAATTCATAATTTAATTCATGATTCATGATTCATGATTCAATTCATGTTTCATGATTCATGATTCAATTCATGATTCATAATTCATAATTCATGATTCAATTCATGTTTCATGATTCATGATTCAATTCATGATTCATGATTTAATTCATGATTCATGATTCAATTCATGATTCATGATTTAATTCATGATTTGATTCCTGATTCAATTCATGATTCATGATTCGATTTATGATTCATGATTCAATTCATGATTAATGATTCATGAATCAATTCATGATTCATGATTCATGATTCAATTTATGATTCATGATTCATGATTCAATTCATGATTCATGATTCAATTCATGTTTTAATTCATGATTCATGATTCAATTCATGATTCATGATTCATGATTCAATTCATGATTCAATTCATGATTCATGATTTATGATTCGATTCATGATTCATGATTCATGATTCAATTCATGATTTAATTCATGATTCATGATTTATGATTCAATTCATGATTCATGATTCATGATTGGATTCATGATTCATGATTCAATTCATGATTCATGATTCATGATTCAAATTATGATTCAATTCATGATTCATGATTCATGATTAATGATTCAATTCATGATTCAATTCATGTTTCAATTCAAGATTCATGATTCGAATTATGATTCATGATTCATGATTCATGATTCATGATTTAATTCATGATTCATGATTCATGATTCATGATTCAATTCATGATTCATGATTCATGATTCAATTCATGATTCATGATTCTTGATTCAATTCATGATTCATGATTCATGATTCGATTCATGATTAATGATTTATGATTCATGATTCAATTCATAATTCATGATTCGATTCATGATTCTTGATTCATGATTCATGATTTAATTCATGATTTATGATTCATTACTCATGTTTCAATTCATTAATCATGATTCATGATTCAATTCATGTTTCATAATTCATGATTCATGATTTAATTCATGATTCATGATTCATGATTGATGATTCATTTCATGATTCATGATTCAATTCATGTTTCATAATTCATGATTCATGATTCAATTCATGATTAATGATTCTTGATTCATGATTTAATTCATGATTCATGATTCAATGCATGATTCATGATTCAATTCATGATTCAATTTATGATTCATGATTTATTTCATGATTTAATTCATGATTCGTGATTCAATTCATGATTCATGATTCAATTCATGATTCAATTCATGATTCATGATTCAATTCATGATTCATGATTCATGATTCATGATTCAATTCATGATTCATAATTCATGATTCATGATTCAATTCATGATTCATGATTCATGATTCATTTCATGATTCATGATTCGATTCATGATTCAATTCATGATTCATGATTCATGATTCATGATTCAATTCATGATTCATAATTCATGATTCATGATTCAATTCATGATTCATGATTCATGATTAAATTCATGATTCAATTCATGATTCATGATTCATGATTCGATTCATGATTCAATTCAAGATTCATGATTCGATTCATGATTCATGATTCGATTCATGATTCATTTCATGATTCATGTTTCGATTCATGATTCAGTTTATGATTCAATTCATGATTCATGATTCAATTCATGATTCATGATTCATGATTCGATTCATGATTCATGATTCGATTCATGATTCATGATTCATGATTCAAATTATGATTCAATTCATGATTGATGATTCATGATTAATGATTTAATTAATGATTCAATTCATGATTTGATTCATGATTCAATTCATGATTAATGATTCGATTCATGAATCTTGATTCATGATTCATGATTCGATTCATGATTCATGATTCATGATTCAATTCATGATTCAAGATTCATGATTCAATTCATGATTCATAATTCGATTCATGATTCAATTCATGATTCAATTCATGATTCATGATTCGATTCATGATTCAATTCAAGATTCATGATTCAATTCATGATTCGCTTCATGATTCATTTCATGATTCATGATTCGATTCGAGATTCAATTCATGATTCAATTCATGATTCATGATTCATGATTCGATTCATGATTCATGATTCGATTCATGATTCATGATTCATGATTCAAATTATGATTCAATTCATGATTCATGATTCATGATTAATGATTTAATTAATGATTCAATTCATGATTCGATTCATGATTCATTATTCAAGATTCAATTCATGATTCATGATTCATGATTCGATTCATGATCCATGATTCATGATTCAATTCATGATTCATGATTCATGATTCGATTCATGATTCATGATTCATGATTCAATGCATGATTCATGATTCTTGATTCATGATTCATAATTCGATTCATGATTCATGATTCAATTCATGATTCATAATTCGATTCATGATTCAATTCATGATTCAATTCATGATTCATGATTCATGATTCGATTCATGATTCAATTCAAGATTCATGATTCAATTCATGATTCATGATTCGCTTCATGATTCATTTCATGATTCATGATTCGATTCGAGATTCAAATTATGATTCAATTCATTATTGATGATTCATAATTAATGATTTAATTAATGATTCAATTCATGATTCGATTCATGATTCATTATTCAAGATTCAATTCATGATTCATGATTCATGATTCGATTCATGATTCATGATTCATGATTCAATTCATGATTCATGATTCGATACATGATTCATGATTCATGATTCAATGCATGATTCATGATTCTTGATTCATGATTCATAATTCGATTCATGATTCATGATTCATGATTCAATTCATGATTCATGATTCGATTCATGATTCTTGAATCATGATTCGATTCATGATTCATTATTCAAGATTCAATTCATGATTCATGATTCAAGATTCAATTCATGATTCAATTCATGATTCATGAATCAATTTATGTTTCATGATTTATGATTTATGATTCATGATTCATGATTCAATTCATGATTCAATTCATGATTCATGATTCATGATTCGATTCATGATTCATGATACATGATTCGATTCATGATTCATGATTCAATGCATGATTCATGATTCATGATTCATGATTCGATTCATGATTCATGATTCATGATTCAATTCATGATTCATGATTCGATTCATGATTCATGATTCATGATTCGATTCATGATTCATGATTCATGATTCAATGCATGATTCATGATTCATGATTCATGATTCGATTCATGATTCATGATTCATGATTCAATTCATGATTCATGATTCGATTCATGATTCATGATTCGATTCATGATTCTTGATTCATGATTTGATTCATAATTCATTATTCAAGATTCAATTCATGATTCATGATTCATGATTCGATTCATGATTCATGATTCATGATTCATGATTCAA